>NW_028137780.1:292500-531013 GCF_965140915.1 Aythya marila
GAAAAACCCAAATGCCATAGATCCACCCCAAAAGTCCCCCTAAGCCTACCTGATGTTCTCCAAAACCCACAATTTACCCTTTTTCACAATGATGACCAACGAGAACCCAACAAAACCCAACGGACAACCCCAAAACACGTCAAAAACACCCCAAAAAAGAACAGGATCACCCCAAAAAACAGAAGAAAACCCCAAATACCATGAATCCACCCCAAAAGTCCCCCTAAACCTACCTGAAGTTCTCCAAAACCCACAATTTACCCTTTTCCACCAAGATGCCAACAGAAAACCCAACAAAACCCAACAGAGACATCAAAACATGTCAAAAACACCCCAAAAAAGAACGGGATAACCCCCAAAACTGGAAGAAAATCCCCAAAAAGCATGGATCCAATCCCAAAACCACCCTAAACCTACCTGATCTTCTCCAAATCCCAAAGTCCACTCCCAACCACCATAAAACCCATTAGGAACTCAACAAAACGCAACAGAAACCCCAAAACACCTCAAAAACACCCCAAAAGCAAACCGGATCAGAAGAAAATACGTGATTTAACCCCAAGAAAACCCTTAAACCTACCTGATCTTCTCCAAATCCCAAAATCCACTCCCACCCACCATAAAACCCATTAGGAACTCAACAAAACGCAACGGAAACCCCAAAACACGTCAAAAACACCCCAAAAAAGAACTGGATCAGAAGAAAAAAAAAACAAAACTATGCATTTCCCTCCCAAATCACCCTAAACTCACCTGATCTTCTTCAAAACCCACAATCCACTCCCATTTAGCTTAACGACCAACGAGAACCCAACAAAACCCAACGGAGACCCCAAAAACGTCAAAAACACCCCAAAAAAGAACTGGTTCAACCCCAACAACGAAAGAAAACCCCAAAAGCCATAGATCCACACCAAAAATCCCCCTAAACCAACCTGAAGTTCTCCAAAACCCACAATTTACACTTTTCCACATTGATGACCATGGAAAACCCAACGAAACCCAACGGAGACCCCAAAAGAAGTCAAAAACACCCAAAACAAGAACGGGATAAACCCTAAAAACGAAAGAAAACCCCAAAAGCCATAGATCCACCCCAAAACCACCCTAAACCTACCTGATGTTCTCCAAAACCCACAATTTACACTTTTTCACCAGGATGACCAACATGAACCAAACGAAAACCCAAAACGAGACACCAAAACACGTCAAAAACACCCCAAAAATAAAGGGATCACCCATAAACTGGAAGAAAATCCCCAAAAAGCACGGATCCAATCCCAAAACCACCCTAAACCTACCTGATGATCTCCAAAACCCACAATTTACCATTTTCCACCACGATGACCAACGAGTACACAACAAAACCCAACGGAGACCCCCAAACACCTCAAAAATTTCCCAAAAAAGAACGGGACCACCCCAAGAAACAGAAGAAAACACCAAAAAACATGACTCTGCCCCAAAAGTCCCCCTAAACCTACCTGATGTTCTCCAAAAGCCACAATTTACACTTTTTCACCATGATGACCAACAAGAACCCAACTAAAACCCAACGGAGACCCCAAAACACGTCATAAACACCCCAAAATAGAACAGGATCACCCAAAAAAAAACAGAAGAAAAGACCAAATACCATGAATCCACCCCCAAATTCCCCTAAACCTACCTGAAGTTCTCCAAAACCCACAATTTACAATTTTCCACCACCATGACCACGGAAAACCCAAGGAATACCAACGAAGACCCCAAAACACGTCAAAAACACCCCAAAAAAGAACGGGATCACCCCCAAAAACAAAAGAAAATCCCCCAAAAACCATAGATCCAATCCCAAAACCAACCTAAACCTACCTGATGTTCTCCAAAACCAACAATTTACCCTTTTCCACCATGATGACCACGGAAAACGCAACGAAACCCAATGGAGACCCCAAAACACGACAAAAACACCCCCAAAATGAATTGGATCACCCCCCCCCCAAAAAAAAAAAAAAAAAAAAAAAAAACAGAAGAAAACCCCATATATCATGAATCCACCCCAAAAGTCCCCCTAAACCTACCTGATGTTCTCCAAAACCCACAATTTACACTTTTCCACCATGATGACAACGGAAAACCCAACGAAACCCAACGAAGAACCCAAAACACGTCAGAAACACCCCAAAAATGAATTTGATTACCCCAAAACTGGAACAAAATCCCTCAAAACCATAGATCCACCACAAAAACACCCTAAATCTACCTGATGTTCTCCAAAACCCACAATTTACACTTTTCCACATTGATGACCACGGAAAACCCAACGAAACCCAACGGAGACCACAAAACACGTCAAAAACACGCCGAAAACCAACTGGATCACTTGAAAAAACAGACGAAAACCCTAAAAACCATGAATCTGCCCCAAAAGTCCTCATAAACCTACCTGATGTTCTCCAAAACCCACAATTTACACTTTTCCACCATGATGACCACGGAAAACCCAACGAAACCCAACGGAGAACCCAAAACACGTCAAAAACACCCCAAACAAGAACAGGATCACCCCCAAAACCAAAGAAAACCCCAAAAAGCACGGATCCAATCCCAAAACCACTCTAAACGTACCTGATATTCTCCAAATCCAAATGTCCACTCCCAACCACCATAAAACCCATTAGGAACTCAACGAAACCCCAAAACACGTCAAAAACACCCCAAAAAAGAACTGAATCAGAAGAAAAAACACCAAAAACTATGAATTTCCCCGCAAAACCACCCTAAACTCACCTGATCTTCTTCAAAACCCACAATCCACTCCCATTTCCCTTAAGGACCAACGAGAATCCAACTAAAACCCAACGGAGACCCCAAAACAAGTCAAAAACACCCCAAACAAGAACGGAATCACCCCCTAAACTGGAAGAAAATCCCCCAAAAACATAGATCCACCCCAAAACCACACTAAACCTACCTGATGTTCTCCAAAACACGCAAGTTAAACTTTTCCAACATGATGAAAAACAAGAACCCAACAAAACCCAACAGAGACCCCAAAACATGTCAAAAACACCCCAAAAAAGAACGGGATCACCCCCAAAACTGGAAGAAAATTCCCCCCCCCAAAAATTTACAATTTTCACCATGATGACCAACATGAACCAAACGAAAACCCAAAAGGAGACACCAAAACACGTCAAAAACACCCCAAAAAAGAAAGGGATCACCCATAAACTGGAAGAAAATCCCCAAAAAGCACAGATCCAATCCCAAAACCAGCCTAAACCTACCTGATGTTCTCCAAAACCCACAAATTTACCCTTTTCCACCATGATGACCATGGAAAACCCAACGAAACCCAATGGAGACAAAAAACATGTCAAAAAAAAAAAAAAAAAAAAAACACAAAAAAGAACAGGATCTCCCCAAAAAACAGAAGAAAAACCCAAATGCCATAGATCCACCCCAAAAGTCCCCCTAAGCCTACCTGATGTTCTCCAAAACCCACAATTTACCCTTTTTCACAATGATGACCAACGAGAACCCAACAAAACCCAACGGACAACCCCAAAACACGTCAAAAACACCCCAAAAAAGAACAGGATCACCCCAAAAAACAGAAGAAAACCCCAAATACCATGAATCCACCCCAAAAGTCCCCCTAAACCTACCTGAAGTTCTCCAAAACCCACAATTTACCCTTTTCCACCAAGATGCCAACAGAAAACCCAACAAAACCCAACAGAGACATCAAAACATGTCAAAAACACCCCAAAAAAGAACGGGATAACCCCCAAAACTGGAAGAAAATCCCCAAAAAGCATGGATCCAATCCCAAAACCACCCTAAACCTACCTGATCTTCTCCAAATCCCAAAGTCCACTCCCAACCACCATAAAACCCATTAGGAACTCAACAAAACGCAACAGAAACCCCAAAACACCTCAAAAACACCCCAAAAGCAAACCGGATCAGAAGAAAATACGTGATTTAACCCCAAGAAAACCCTTAAACCTACCTGATCTTCTCCAAATCCCAAAATCCACTCCCACCCACCATAAAACCCATTAGGAACTCAACAAAACGCAACGGAAACCCCAAAACACGTCAAAAACACCCCAAAAAAGAACTGGATCAGAAGAAAAAAAAAACAAAACTATGCATTTCCCTCCCAAATCACCCTAAACTCACCTGATCTTCTTCAAAACCCACAATCCACTCCCATTTAGCTTAACGACCAACGAGAACCCAACAAAACCCAACGGAGACCCCAAAAACGTCAAAAACACCCCAAAAAAGAACTGGTTCAACCCCAACAACGAAAGAAAACCCCAAAAGCCATAGATCCACACCAAAAATCCCCCTAAACCAACCTGAAGTTCTCCAAAACCCACAATTTACACTTTTCCACATTGATGACCATGGAAAACCCAACGAAACCCAACGGAGACCCCAAAAGAAGTCAAAAACACCCAAAACAAGAACGGGATAAACCCTAAAAACGAAAGAAAACCCCAAAAGCCATAGATCCACCCCAAAACCACCCTAAACCTACCTGATGTTCTCCAAAACCCACAATTTACACTTTTTCACCAGGATGACCAACATGAACCAAACGAAAACCCAAAACGAGACACCAAAACACGTCAAAAACACCCCAAAAATAAAGGGATCACCCATAAACTGGAAGAAAATCCCCAAAAAGCACGGATCCAATCCCAAAACCACCCTAAACCTACCTGATGATCTCCAAAACCCACAATTTACCATTTTCCACCACGATGACCAACGAGTACACAACAAAACCCAACGGAGACCCCCAAACACCTCAAAAATTTCCCAAAAAAGAACGGGACCACCCCAAGAAACAGAAGAAAACACCAAAAAACATGACTCTGCCCCAAAAGTCCCCCTAAACCTACCTGATGTTCTCCAAAAGCCACAATTTACACTTTTTCACCATGATGACCAACAAGAACCCAACTAAAACCCAACGGAGACCCCAAAACACGTCATAAACACCCCAAAATAGAACAGGATCACCCAAAAAAAACAGAAGAAAAGACCAAATACCATGAATCCACCCCCAAATTCCCCTAAACCTACCTGAAGTTCTCCAAAACCCACAATTTACAATTTTCCACCACCATGACCACGGAAAACCCAAGGAATACCAACGAAGACCCCAAAACACGTCAAAAACACCCCAAAAAAGAACGGGATCACCCCCAAAAACAAAAGAAAATCCCCCAAAAACCATAGATCCAATCCCAAAACCAACCTAAACCTACCTGATGTTCTCCAAAACCAACAATTTACCCTTTTCCACCATGATGACCACGGAAAACGCAACGAAACCCAATGGAGACCCCAAAACACGACAAAAACACCCCCAAAATGAATTGGATCACCCCCCCCCCAAAAAAAAAAAAAAAAAAAAAAACAGAAGAAAACCCCATATATCATGAATCCACCCCAAAAGTCCCCCTAAACCTACCTGATGTTCTCCAAAACCCACAATTTACACTTTTCCACCATGATGACAACGGAAAACCCAACGAAACCCAACGAAGAACCCAAAACACGTCAGAAACACCCCAAAAATGAATTTGATTACCCCAAAACTGGAACAAAATCCCTCAAAACCATAGATCCACCACAAAAACACCCTAAATCTACCTGATGTTCTCCAAAACCCACAATTTACACTTTTCCACATTGATGACCACGGAAAACCCAACGAAACCCAACGGAGACCACAAAACACGTCAAAAACACGCCGAAAACCAACTGGATCACTTGAAAAAACAGACGAAAACCCTAAAAACCATGAATCTGCCCCAAAAGTCCTCATAAACCTACCTGATGTTCTCCAAAACCCACAATTTACACTTTTCCACCATGATGACCACGGAAA
Organism: Aythya marila; assembly: GCF_965140915.1. NCBI lineage: Eukaryota > Metazoa > Chordata > Aves > Anseriformes > Anatidae > Aythya > Aythya marila. The sequence goes on from NW_028137780.1 coordinate 298,400, forward strand.
ACCCAACGAAACCCAACGGAGAACCCAAAACACGTCAAAAACACCCCAAACAAGAACAGGATCACCCCCAAAACCAAAGAAAACCCCAAAAAGCACGGATCCAATCCCAAAACCACTCTAAACGTACCTGATATTCTCCAAATCCAAATGTCCACTCCCAACCACCATAAAACCCATTAGGAACTCAACGAAACCCCAAAACACGTCAAAAACACCCCAAAAAAGAACTGAATCAGAAGAAAAAACACCAAAAACTATGAATTTCCCCGCAAAACCACCCTAAACTCACCTGATCTTCTTCAAAACCCACAATCCACTCCCATTTCCCTTAAGGACCAACGAGAATCCAACTAAAACCCAACGGAGACCCCAAAACAAGTCAAAAACAAGTCAAAAACACCCCAAACAAGAACGGAATCACCCCCTAAACTGGAAGAAAATCCCCCAAAAACATAGATCCACCCCAAAACCACACTAAACCTACCTGATGTTCTCCAAAACACGCAAGTTAAACTTTTCCAACATGATGAAAAACAAGAACCCAACAAAACCCAACAGAGACCCCAAAACATGTCAAAAACACCCCAAAAAAGAACGGGATCACCCCCAAAACTGGAAGAAAATTCCCCCCCCCAAAAATTTACAATTTTCACCATGATGACCAACATGAACCAAACGAAAACCCAAAAGGAGACACCAAAACACGTCAAAAACACCCCAAAAAAGAAAGGGATCACCCATAAACTGGAAGAAAATCCCCAAAAAGCACAGATCCAATCCCAAAACCAGCCTAAACCTACCTGATGTTCTCCAAAACCCACAAATTTACCCTTTTCCACCATGATGACCATGGAAAACCCAACGAAACCCAACGGAGAACCCAAAACACGTCCAAAACACCCCAAAAAAGAACGGGACCACCCCAAAAAAAACAGAAAAAAAAAACAAATACCATGAATCCACCCCAAAAGTCCCCCTAAACCTACCTGATGTTCTCCAAAACCCACAATTTACACTTTTCCACCACCATGACCACGGAAAACCCAATGAAACCCAACGGAGAACCCAAAACACGTCAAAAACATGCCGAAAAACAATTGGATCACTAGAAAAAAACAGAAGAAAACCCTAAAAACCTTGAATCTGCCCCAAAAGTCCTCATAAACCTACCTGATGTTCTCCAAAACCCACAATTTACCCTTTTCCACCATGATGACCACGGAAAACCCAACGAAACCCAACGGTTTTAAGAAAATTAAGCAAAAGAATTTTCATAGTGTCTAGGCAAGCATTATGCAGCTCCTTACTTCAGCAGGGAGCTTTCGCAACTCCCGCTCCTCAAACAGAACTCCTTGTTTTTATAATACAAAAGACAATGAACAAACATTTATGGTGTATTACCCTAAGTTTTTGGGTTAGGGTTTTTTGCGTCTTAATGTTTTGGGGTTAGGGTTTGGAGCGCCCTAAGTTTTTGGGCTAGGGCTTTGAGCATTCCTAACGTTTTGGGTTGGGTTTGGGTTTTGAGCATCCTAAGATTTTGGGTTGGGGGTTTTAGGCATAGGTCTTCAGGGGTTTAGTGTGGTAAATAGTTTGGGTTAGGTCTGTAGGGGTTTCGAGGTTTTTTTGGATGTTAGGGCTTGAGGCTTTTTTTGTAAGGGCGGTGAGGGTTCCAGTGAGTGCTGGTAAATGCAGTTCTCGAGCACTCGGCCTGTGATTGGCCATGCTGGCTGTGCGGGGAATGCTGGTAGGTGTAGTTTTCCGGCACTGGGAGGCCATGTTGTGTGCCCAGAGCATGCCGGGAGATGTAGTTCTCGGGACTCCGGACTTCCGGGAGGCCATGTTGCGTACCCAGAGTATGCCGGGAAATGTAGTTTTCGGATTCGGGACTTCCGGGAGGCCATGTTGAATGCCCAGAGCATACCGGGAGATGTAGTTCTCGGGAACTAGGGTTAGGGGCTAGGGCTGGGGCTAGAGTTAGGGTTTCGGGTGAGGGTTGGTGTTGGGGGTTATTGTTAGGCTTAGAGGGTTAGGGTTAGGCTTAGAGGGTTATGGTTAGGGATAGGATAGGGGTAGGTTTAGAGGGTTAGGGTAAGGGTTAGGGGTTAGGGGTTGGGACTGTGGTTAGGCTTAGGGTAAGGGTTAGGGTGAGGGTATTAGGGTTAGGGTTCGGGTTCAGATTAGGGTAAGGGTTAGGGCAAAGGTAAGTGTTAGGGTAAGGCTAAGGGTAAGGCTTAGGGTGAGGATAAGGTTTAGGGAAAGGGTTAGGTTTAGGGTAAGGATTAGGGTAAGGGTAAGGATTAGGGTTAGGTTTAGGGTAAGAATAAGGGTAAGCTAATGGTTAGGATAAGGGTAAGGGTTAGGGTAAAGGTTTTCATTTGTTAAAGCTGAAACGCAGTATGCAATCTGGGACGTCACAGCCAGAGCTGCCTATGGCAAGGTGAGAGAGGAAAAGATGGAGCAGATGTTCTACTCCTAGTTTTTTCTTTATACGTAAATAAAAGTTTGAGCTAATTCCAGTTGGAAGAGTTCCAATTACTTGCTTGGTCATAATGTCTTTTAATATTGAAAGCTGCAGCAAAAGCATGGGGATTTTTGCTTCTAGAAACACCCTAGATCTCTTGTCTGCACTATGCATGCTTTTGAGCTAAAACTGATTAAAAAATAAAAAGAAAAATCACACACGCACACACACAAAAAAAAAAAAAAAAAAAAACAAACACCACAGCTGCTGCTGCTGCTCTCTTCCTACTTCCTTGTGCTTTGCCCCTTCCCTTCCCAGGTGATTGGATTTGGGTGCTAGTCGGGGCCAAATGGTATGTGAGTCCCAGGCATCCCCTCAGAGAGCTCATTCTGCTTGGGCTGCTCTTTGGGGTGTTTGTTTTTCCTTCGGTCAGTTGCAGGCTTCTTCAGGTGGATGAGAGTTTATGGACTGATGCGTTTCCAAGTAGCGAGGGGTACGCACATCTTTTTGAGGTAACAGCTAGTAGGATCTGTTAGAATAATGTAGTACTTGGTGCCTTTATTGCATGCAGTTCTTTATCAGGTGAGTAACTGTTGCGAGTAACTGAAGTCAATGTTACTTGGTGTGTTTGCTATGCAGTGCCTGTGCGGACTATTGCACGAGACACAGCTTTCTGACATCTGGCCCAGCAACTACTAAAGAAGGGGAGGGGAGAAGCTGAAGAACGACCAAAGGACAAAGCCTGGGAGGAAGACTACGAGCCTTCAGTACGAGCGGCCCCCAGAGGGACCACCGGAGACTGATAACGCCTGCACCAGTGGGAGGGTTTGGATTCTGGGAACTAATTAGAATAACCCTGCCTTTTGTAGAAGTAGTAATGAATATGTATTAGCCTAGCAGCATAAAAACCAGCCGCCTGATGTAACTTGTGTGCGTCTTGGTGGAGCAGAGACTCCTGGCGCACCCAGCGCTACTTGCTTACCTCTATTCCTTTAATAAATCATAAACATTAATTGTAAGCCTATTTGGGACTCGGTCATTTATTACAAGTGGGACCTCCCGATGGGTGGAAGCTGTCGGGATAGCTCGGGATGCTGAGGCGTGGTGCTGCAAGGAGGTTGGTGGTCGGTGGCGCCCTGGGGCAGGCCGAATTGGGAGGGGGCGAGGCGGCGGGTGGTCGGTGGCTTCTGTGGAAAAGGCGCTTGTATGGGGGGGCTGCGCATTCAGAGGAACCTTGACAGGCTGCAGATAGGGGCAGGCAGGAACCTTTTGAAGTTCAGGAGAGGGAAATGCCAAGCCCTACCCCTAGGGAGAAACACCTCTGTTTACCAGCACTGGCTAGCTCGATACTGAATAAGCATTTCTTCATGGAAGGGGTGCTTTGCTATTAGAACAGGCTGCCCGGGGAAGTGGTAAGAGACCCGATCCTTAAAAGTATTGAAGAGACATGTGGACATAGCCCGGGAGTCCGGCCTCCGGCAGGGCGGGAGCTGGCTCTTCCGAGCCCCTGTGCTCCGGTCTTGTGCGACGCGTTTGCAAGCAGCACCGGGTGCCGGGTCCGACATCGGACGGTTCGGGGACGGCGATTCCGGGGCCGTCGGCTAGCGGGGGCCGGCTATGTCGTGTCCCGGGGATCCGACTTCAGGGGGCGTGGGGGCCGGCCGTGCAGTGAAGCGGGGGGCTGGCGTCCGCCGGCTTCCCAGAGAGCGGGCTTTCGGTCCCGTGCGGTTCGGTGGCCGGCCGTCCCGAAACCCTGGGCACCGGTCTTGTGCTAGACTCAGCGGGCTCCGGGGCCGAACTCGGCTTCTCGGGGCCGGCGGTCGCGGTGTCCAGGTGTCCCGCCTCGGGCGGCGCGGGGCCGGCTGTCCCTAGCAGCTGGGTTCCCAAGAGCTTCTGGGCTCCCAAGCGTCGCCCAAGACCGGATCCCAGAGAATCGGGACGGCCGGCCGCACCGCTGCGACTAGCACAAGCGTCTCCCGACAACGGAGCCCAGGAGCTTGCGAGGGTCAGATTCCGCGCCCCGGGATAGAGAAACGGGGAGCGCGGGTCGGCCGGCCGCAGCTTCGCACGGGACCGAACCCCCTGTCTCCGGCACGGCCAGACCCCGAGCCGGCAGACAGCAGCCTCCCGCTTCAGGGCACAGTCGGCCCCCAACCCGCCCGAGTTCTGATCGCCGGGACACGGGACAGCCGGCCGCGCCGCCCGAGGCCGGACACCTGGAGCCCGGGACCGCCGTCCCTGACAAAGCCAAAGTCGGACCCGGACCCCGCTGCGGCTAGCACACGCGTCGCCCAGGACCGCAGCCTAGGACCTCGGGACGGTCGCATCCCGCGCCTCCGGCAGGAGCTACCCGGGAGGGCAGGACGGCCTGCCGCAGCTCCGCAAGAGACCGAACCTGCTGGATTCCGGGACGGCCAGAGCCCGAGCCGGTGGGCAGCAGCCTCCCGCTTCACGGCTCGGCAGGCACCCACGTCGCCCGACTTCGGACCCACGGGACAGCCGGCACCCGCGCCGCCGGAGGCCGGACACACGGGCCTCGGCATCGCCGTCCCCGAACCGCACGAAGTCACACACGGTCTCCGGTGCGTCCAGCACACGCATCGCAAAGACCGGAGCCCAGATTATAGGATCAGCCAGCCCCGCGCCGCCCGAGGTCGGACCGGGAACCCGGTGCGCTTGGCACATGCGTCGCCCAAGAACGGCACCCAGGGCTGCGGGATGGTCGTGCGTCACGCAGCCCGAGTTCGGACCCCCGGAACACGGGACAGCCGGCACTCGTGCCTGGCTCTTAGGGACTTGGAAAGAGTCCTGATGCTGTGCCAGCACTATGCAGCAATAGGCACAACACTGGAGTGATTTCAGTGTTGTTCCAGCTACGAGTGCAGAGTACAGCACTGTGCGGGCTGCTGCAGGGAAACGGTGACTCCAGCTCAGACAGACGCAACACAACTTCCACCCCTTATTCCATAACATTTGTGTCACAATCAGGTACAGTTTAGTATATAGATGGTCTCATCACCATAGTTTTCTGTCCATTGAAGCATTTTTATGTCTGTACTTCTCTTTATTCTATAGGTATTTTCCCAAAATGCTCATAAAAAACTGTTGATGGTTTCACCATCATCCGTCAAAGTGGTCACTCAGGGCAGGCGAAGTTGGTTTTCTTGACACCAGCACCAGCTTAGCTCACATCACTGTTGCACTTGCCTGGTTCCTTGCAAAGTTGACCTTTCATTGGTTCTGCAGTGTCCTCCTACAACACATAACTTGGATGACAGATTAATTTTCTCCCAGTGTTAAATCTCCTTGAGGCACACACTTGATATCCCCATCTTTCTGCATCACCCACCAGGTATACCCTGGACCTTGGGCAAAGACAATCCCACGAGTGGGTTTGCTTTTTCCCATGGCAGGGGCAACCCACACCGCCTTCCCCATCCACTTCCCCACATGCACTACAGTGACTTTAGCTTCTCCCACAGTGTGTAGGGGTTTTGTTTCAGCAGGACCAGCACGGCTTTCAGACCCCCTGTTGTTAACTAAGCAAGTGGCCTCTGGTAGGTTTATATCCTAATGTTTCCATGTCGCAGCACCCAATGCTCGCAGCATAGTTTTTAACAGTCCATTGTACCTCTCAATCTTCCCAGAGGCTTGTGGGATCCCAGCTGCTTGGCTTCGTTGCCTTCTAGCTGTTGGGTATTGGCCCCACTATCCCAGCGTCGAAGCAGCCAAGTGAGGATGTGCTCACCTGGACGGCGACTGAAGGCTTTTCGTATTTCTCGCAGCTCACTCAAGGATAGAGACCGAGTAGTTTCTGATTCATCTATGATTTCAGTCTCTTCTTCGTGATGTTGCCGTGATAACGCTGCTTTAGAGCCGCTTGCCTTTTCCTCTTCTCCCTCATCCATAGGAGGCGCTCCTTCCCTTACTAAACGACCTGATCTCCGTTTCCACTGTTTCGTCTTTACTACGGGGGCGACTGATACCAAAGATGGTCGGTCCTCTGGGGTGGTCACAGTGTGTGCTGTCTCATCATCAAATTCAAGAACCTCCCTATCCCCTTGAGGGTGCTGGGCAATGTTAATTGACATCTGATAGGCGTAAGCCAGACCCCAGCAGAGTGCAGCCAGCTAGTGGAGTTCTCTAGTATTGCCAGGGTCAGGGCATAAATCTTTCAAACATTCTAACAACTTTCTTGGATTTTGTACTTGTTCAGGGGTGAAATTTAGAACCATTGGAGGAGAAAACCGTGATAGGTACCTGCCCAAATCCCCCCACACACCTTGCCACCCACAACTTTGTCTGGGGACAGGTCCTTGGATAATATTCTTAATAAACTGCTTTGCCTTGGGGAAGAAGACAAACACTACACCTAGTAAGAGGAGGATAATATCTCACCGGGGTATCCAAGATACTGAAAGGCTGCTGTAATTAGCCCACAGGGAGAAAAGTAGAAGACACCACACCCGATATTATTCACTGATTGACTGCTGGGGGCAAAAAAGAAGGCACTGTAATTCTTAATATTGTCAATAATATAATCTCCAGGAGACCAGGAGGATAACAATGCCGGGCTTGAATACCAAACCAAACTGAAGGCCAGTATGTACAGCACAACATGTTAAAAAAACAAGCACAGACTTCAATATTTTCTCCGATCGGATGTAAAGGAAAAAAGAAAACAGAGTGGGCTACATACAACATATCCACACAGAAAAGTATTACCAGAAAACCGAGCATTATGACAACCAATATGTTAGTTGTAAATACTTCAATCAATACTACTGTTATCTCAACCCTCGAGCCCCACGTTGGGCGCCAAAAAGGACAGTGGTGGTTTTACTCAGGTGGGCAGCCGAGCTCCACCACAACCGCTCCCTCACTCTCCCTCTCCTCAAAGAGGGAGGGGGAGAAAATACAACACAATCCCGGGGCACGGGATTCTGTCCTCCGGTGGCGCGGGTGCCAGTTGTCCTGTGTTCCGGGGGTCCGAACTCGGGCTGCGTGACGCACGACCATCCCGCAGCCCTGGGTGCCGTTCTTGGGCGACGCATGTGCCAAGCGCACCGGGTTCCCGGTCCGACCTCGGGCGGCGCGGGGCTGGCTGATCCTATAATCTGGGCTCCGGTCTTTGCGATGCGTGTGCTGGACGCACCGGAGACCGTGTGTGACTTCGTGCGGTTCGGGGACGGCGATGCCGAGGCCCGTGTGTCCGGCCTCCGGCGGCGCGGGTGCCGGCTGTCCCGTGGGTCCGAAGTCGGGCGACGTGGGTGCCTGCCGAGCCGTGAAGCGGGAGGCTGCTGCCCACCGGCTCGGGCTCTGGCCGTCCCGGAATCCAGCAGGTTCGGTCTCTTGCGGAGCTGCGGCAGGCCGTCCTGCCCTCCCGGGTAGCTCCTGCCGGAGGCGCGGGATGCGACCGTCCCGAGGTCCTAGGCTGCGGTCCTGGGCGACGCGTGTGCTAGCCGCAGCGGGGTCCGGGTCCGACTTTGGCTTTGTCAGGGACGGCGGTCCCGGGCTCCAGGTGTCCGGCCTCGGGCGGCGCGGCCGGCTGTCCCGTGTCCCGGCGATCAGAACTCGGGCGGGTTGGGGGCCGACTGTGCCCTGAAGCGGGAGGCTGCTGTCTGCCGGCTCGGGGTCTGGCCGTGCCGGAGACAGGGGGTTCGGTCCCGTGCGAAGCTGCGGCCGGCCGACCCGCGCTCCCCGTTTCTCTATCCCGGGGCGCGGAATCTGACCCTCGCAAGCTCCTGGGCTCCGTTGTCGGGAGACGCTTGTGCTAGTCGCAGCGGTGCGGCCGGCCGTCCCGATTCTCTGGGATCCGGTCTTGGGCGACGCTTGGGAGCCCAGAAGCTCTTGGGAACCCAGCTGCTAGGGACAGCCGGCCCCGCGCCGCCCGAGGCGGGACACCTGGACACCGCGACCGCCGGCCCCGAGAAGCCGAGTTCGGCCCCGGAGCCCGCTGAGTCTAGCACAAGACCGGTGCCCAGGGTTTCGGGACGGCCGGCCACCGAACCGCACGGCACCGAAAGCCCGCTCTCTGGGAAGCCGGCGCTCTCTGGGAAGCCGCCAGCCCCCCGCTTCACTGCACGGCCGGCCCCCACGCCCCCTGAAGTCGGATCCCCGGGACACGACATAGCCGGCCCCCGCTAGCCGACGGCCCCGGAATCGCCGTCCCCGAACCGTCCGATGTCGGACCCGGCACCCGGTGCTGCTTGCAAACGCGTCGCACAAGACCGGAGCACAGGGGCTCGGAAGAGCCAGCTCCCGCCCTGCCGGAGGCCGGACTCCCGGGCTATGTCCACATGTCTCTTCAATACTTTTAAGGATCGGGTCTCTTACCACTTCCCCGGGCAGCCTGTTCTAATAGCAAAGCACCCCTTCCATGAAGAAATGCTTATTCAGTATCGAGCTAGCCAGTGCTGGTAAACAGAGGTGTTTCTCCCTAGGGGTAGGGCTTGGCATTTCCCTCTCCTGAACTTCAAAAGGTTCCTGCCTGCCCCTATCTGCAGCCTGTCAAGGTTCCTCTGAATGCGCAGCCCCCCCATACAAGCGCCTTTTCCACAGAAGCCACCGACCACCCGCCGCCTCGCCCCCTCCCAATTCGGCCTGCCCCAGGGCGCCACCGACCACCAACCTCCTTGCAGCACCACGCCTCAGCATCCCGAGCTATCCCGACAGCTTCCACCCATCGGGAGGTCCCACTTGTAATAAATGACCGAGTCCCAAATAGGCTTACAATTAATGTTTATGATTTATTAAAGGAATAGAGGTAAGCAAGTAGCGCTGGGTGCGCCAGGAGTCTCTGCTCCACCAAGACGCACACAAGTTACATCAGGCGGCTGGTTTTTATGCTGCTAGGCTAATACATATTCATTACTACTTCTACAAAAGGCAGGGTTATTCTAATTAGTTCCCAGAATCCAAACCCTCCCACTGGTGCAGGCGTTATCAGTCTCCGGTGGTCCCTCTGGGGGCCGCTCGTACTGAAGGCTCGTAGTCTTCCTCCCAGGCTTTGTCCTTTGGTCGTTCTTCAGCTTCTCCCCTCCCCTTCTTTAGTAGTTGCTGGGCCAGATGTCAGAAAGCTGTGTCTCGTGCAATAGTCCGCACAGGCACTGCATAGCAAACACACCAAGTAACATTGACTTCAGTTACTCGCAACAGTTACTCACCTGATAAAGAACTGCATGCAATAAAGGCACCAAGTACTACATTATTCTAACAGATCCTACTAGCTGTTACCTCAAAAAGATGTGCGTACCCCTCGCTACTTGGAAACGCATCAGTCCATAAACTCTCATCCACCTGAAGAAGCCTGCAACTGACCGAAGGAAAAACAAACACCCCAAAGAGCAGCCCAAGCAGAATGAGCTCTCTGAGGGGATGCCTGGGACTCACATACCATTTGGCCCCGACTAGCACCCAAATCCAATCACCTGGGAAGGGAAGGGGCAAAGCACAAGGAAGTAGGAAGAGAGCAGCAGCAGCAGCTGTGGTGTTTGGTTTTTTTGTTTTTTTTTTTTTTGTGTGTGTGTGTGTGTGATTTTTCTTTTTATTTTTTAATCAGTTTTAGCTCAAAAGCATGCATAGTGCAGACAAGAGATCTAGGGTGTTTCTAGAAGCAAAAATCCCCATGCTTTTGCTGCAGCTTTCAATATTAAAAGACATTATGACCAAGCAAGTAATTGGAACTCTTCCAACTGGAATTAGCTCAAACTTTTATTTACGTATAAAGAAAAAACTAGGAGTAGAACATCTGCTCCATCTTTTCCTCTCTCACCTTGCCATAGGCAGCTCTGGCTGTGACGTCCCAGATTGCATACTGCGTTTCAGCTTTAACAAATGAAAACCTTTACCCTAACCCTTACCCTTATCCTAACCATTAGCTTACCCTTATTCTTACCCTAAACCTAACCCTAATCCTTACCCTTACCCTAATCCTTACCCTAAACCTAACCCTTTCCCTAAACCTTATCCTCACCCTAAGCCTTACCCTTAGCCTTACCCTAACACTTACCTTTGCCCTAACCCTTACCCTAATCTGAACCCGAACCCTAACCCTAATACCCTCACCCTAACCCTTACCCTAAGCCTAACCACAGTCCCAACCCCTAACCCCTAACCCTTACCCTAACCCTCTAAACCTACCCCTATCCTATCCCTAACCATAACCCTCTAAGCCTAACCCTAACCCTCTAAGCCTAACAATAACCCCCAACACCAACCCTCACCCGAAACCCTAACTCTAGCCCCAGCCCTAGCCCCTAACCCTAGTTCCCGAGAACTACATCTCCCGGTATGCTCTGGGCATTCAACATGGCCTCCCGGAAGTCCCGAATCCGAAAACTACATTTCCCGGCATACTCTGGGTACGCAACATGGCCTCCCGGAAGTCCGGAGTCCCGAGAACTACATCTCCCGGCATGCTCTGGGCACACAACATGGCCTCCCAGTGCCGGAAAACTACACCTACCAGCATTCCCCGCACAGCCAGCATGGCCAATCACAGGCCGAGTGCTCGAGAACTGCATTTACCAGCACTCACTGGAACCCTCACCGCCCTTACAAAAAAAGCCTCAAGCCCTAACATCCAAAAAAACCTCGAAACCCCTACAGACCTAACCCAAACTATTTACCACACTAAACCCCTGAAGACCTATGCCTAAAACCCCCAACCCAAAATCTTAGGATGCTCAAAACCCAAACCCAACCCAAAACGTTAGGAATGCTCAAAGCCCTAGCCCAAAAACTTAGGGCGCTCCAAACCCTAACCCCAAAACATTAAGACGCAAAAAACCCTAACCCAAAAACTTAGGGTAATACACCATAAATGTTTGTTCATTGTCTTTTGTATTATAAAAACAAGGAGTTCTGTTTGAGGAGCGGGAGTTGCGAAAGCTCCCTGCTGAAGTAAGGAGCTGCATAATGCTTGCCTAGACACTATGAAAATTCTTTTGCTTAATTTCCTTAAAACCGTTGGGTTTCGTTGGGTTTTCCGTGGTCATCATGGTGGAAAAGTGTAAATTGTGGGTTTTGGAGAACATCAGGTAGGTTTATGAGGACTTTTGGGGCAGATTCATGTTTTTTAGGGTTTTCTTCTGTTTTTTTCTAGTGATCCAGTTGGTTTTCGGCATGTTTTTGACGTGTTTTGGGTTCTCCGTTGGGTTTCATTGGGTTTTCCGTGGTCATCATGGTGGAAAAGTGTAAATTGTGGGTTTTGGAGAACATCAGGTAGGTTTAGGGGGACTTTTGGGGTGGATTCATGGTATTTGTTTTTTTTTTCTGTTTTTTTTTTGGGGTGATCCCGTTCTTTTTTGGGGTGTTTTTGATGTGTTTTTGGGTCTCCGTTAGGTTTTGTTGGGTTCTGTTTGGTTATCATGTTGGAAAAGTGTAAATTGTGGGTTTTGGAGAATATCAGGTGTTTTTAAGTTTTTTTGGGTGGTGTATCTATGGTTTTGGGGGAATTCTTCTGTTTTATTTTTAGCGTTTTCTTCTGTTTTTGGGGTGGTCCCGTTCTTTTTTGGGGTGTTTTTGACGTGTTTTGGTGTCTCCTTTTGGGTTTTCGTTTGGTTCATGTTGGTCATCATGGTGAAAATTGTAAATTTTTTGGGGGGGATTTTTCTTCCAGTTTTGGGGGTGATCCCGTTCTTTTTTGGGGTGTTTTTGACATGTTTTGGGGTCTCTGTTGGGTTTTGTTGGGTTCTTGTTTTTCATCATGTTGGAAAAGTTTAACTTGCGTGTTTTGGAGAACATCAGGTAGGTTTAGTGTGGTTTTGGGGTGGATCTATTTTTTTGGGGTTTTCTTTCGTTTTGGGGGGTTATCCCATTCTTTTTTGGGGTGTTTTTGACTTGTTTTGGGGTCTCCGTTGGGTTTTAGTTGGATTCTCGTTGGTCGTTAAGGGAAATGGGAGTGGATTGTGGGTTTTGAAGAAGATCAGGTGAGTTTAGGGTGGTTTTGCGGGGAAATTCATAGTTTTTGGTGTTTTTTCTTCTGATTCAGTTATTTTTTGGGGTGTTTTTGATGTGTTTTGGGGTCTCCGTTGGTTTTTGTTGGGTTCTTGTTGTTCATCATGGTGAAAACGGGTAAATTGTGGGTATTGGAGAACATCAGGTAGGTTTAGGGGGACTTTTGGGGTGGATCAACGGCTTTTAGGGTTTTCTTCCAGTTTTGGGGGTGATTCCGCTTTTTTTTGTGGTGTTTTTGACGTGTTTTGGGGTTTCCGTTGTGTTTTGTTGATTTCCTAATGTGTTTTAAGTTTGTTGGGAGTGGACTTTGGGATTTGGAGAACATCAGGTAGGTTTAGTGTGGTTTTGGGGTGGATCTATGTTTTTTTGGGGTTTTCTTTCTTTTTTAGGGGTTATCCTGTTCTTGTTTGGGGTGTTTTTGACTTGTTTTGGGGTCTCCGTTGGGTTTTAGTTGGTCCTTAAGGGAAATGGGAGTGGATTGTGGGTTTTGAAGAAGATCAGGTGAGTTTAGGGTGGTTTTGCGGGGAAATTCATAGTTTTTGTTTTTTTTTTTTCTTCTGATTCAGTTCTTTTTTGGGGTGTTTTTGACGTGTTTTGGGGTTTCCGTTGGGTTTCGTTGAGTTCCTAATGGGTTTTATGGTGGTTGGGAGTGGACATTTGGATTTGGAGAACATCAGGTAGGTTTAGGTTGGTTTTGGGATTGGATCTATGGATTTGGGGGATTTTCTTTTGTTTTTGGGGGTGATCCCGTTCTTTTTTGGGGTGTTTTTGACGTGTTTTGGGGTCTCCGTTGGTATTCTTTGCGTTTTATGTGGTCATGGTGGTGGAAAATTGTAAATTGTGGGTTTTGGAGAACTTCAGGTAGGTTTAGGGGAATTTTGGGGTGGATTCATGGTATTTGGTCTTTTCTTCTGTTTTTTTTTGGGTGATCCTGTTCTTTTTTGGGGTGTTTATGACGTGTTTTGGGGTCTCCGTTGGGTTTTAGTTGGGTTCTTGTTGGTCATCATGGTGAAAAAGTGTAAATTGTGGCTTTTGGAGAACATCAGGTAGGTTTAGGGGGACTTTTGGGGCAGAGTCATGTTTTTTGGTGTTTTCTTCTGTTTCTTGGGGTGGTCCCGTTCTTTTTTGGGAAGTTTTTGAGGTGTTTGGGGGTCTCCGTTGGGTTTTGTTGTGTACTCGTTGGTCATCGTGGTGGAAAATGGTAAATTGTGGGTTTTGGAGAACATCAGGTAGGTTTAGGGTGGTTTTGGGATTGGATCCGTGCTTTTTGGGGATTTTCTTCCAGTTTATGGGTGATCCCTTTATTTTTGGGGTGTTTTTGACGTGTTTTGGTGTCTCGTTTTGGGTTTTCGTTTGGTTCATGTTGGTCATCCTGGTGAAAAAGTGTAAATTGTGGGTTTTGGAGAACATCAGGTAGGTTTAGGGGGACTTTTGGTGTGGATCTATGGCTTTTGGGGTTTTCTTTCGTTTTTAGGGTTTATCCCGTTCTTGTTTTGGGTGTTTTTGACTTCTTTTGGGGTCTCCGTTGGGTTTCGTTGGGTTTTCCATGGTCATGGTGGTGGAAAATTGTAAATTGTGGGTTTTGGAGATCATCAGGTAGGTTTAGGGTGGTTTTGGGGTGGATCTATGATTTTGAAGGATTTTCTTCCAATTTTGGGGGTGATCCCTTTCTTTTTTTTTTTTTTTTTTTTTTTTTTTTTTTTGTCGTGTTTTGTGGTCTCCGTTGGGTTTCGTTGGGTTTTCCATGGTCATCAATGTGGAAAAGTGTAAATTGTGGGTTTTGGAGAACTTCAGGTTGGTTTAGGGGGATTTTTGGTGTGGATCTATGGCTTTTGGGGTTTTCTTTCGTTGTTGGGGTTGAACCAGTTCTTTTTTGGGGTGTTTTTGACGTTTTTGGGGTCTCCGTTGGGTTTTGTTGGGTTCTCGTTGGTCGTTAAGCTAAATGGGAGTGGATTGTGGGTTTTGAAGAAGATCAGGTGAGTTTAGGGTGATTTGGGAGGGAAATGCATAGTTTTGGTTTTTTTTTCTTCTGATCCAGTTCTTTTTTGGGGTGTTTTTGACGTGTTTTGGGGTTTCCGTTGCGTTTTGTTGAGTTCCTAATGGGTTTTATGGTGGGTGGGAGTGGATTTTGGGATTTGGAGAAGATCAGGTAGGTTTAAGGGTTTTCTTGGGGTTAAATCACGTATTTTCTTCTGATCCGGTTTGCTTTTGGGGTGTTTTTGAGGTGTTTTGGGGTTTCTGTTGCGTTTTGTTGAGTTCCTAATGGGTTTTATGGTGGTTGGGAGTGGACTTTGGGATTTGGAGAAGATCAGGTAGGTTTAGGGTGGTTTTGGGATTGGATCCATGCTTTTTGGGGATTTTCTTCCAGTTTTGGGGGTTATCCCGTTCTTTTTTGGGGTGTTTTTGACATGTTTTGATGTCTCTGTTGGGTTTTGTTGGGTTTTCTGTTGGCATCTTGGTGGAAAAGGGTAAATTGTGGGTTTTGGAGAACTTCAGGTAGGTTTAGGGGGACTTTTGGGGTGGATTCATGGTATTTGGGGTTTTCTTCTGTTTTTTGGGGTGATCCTGTTCTTTTTTGGGTTTTTTTTGACGTGTTTTGGGGTTGTCCGTTGGGTTTTGTTGGGTTCTCGTTGGTCATCATTGTGAAAAAGGGTAAATTGTGGGTTTTGGAGAACATCAGGTAGGCTTAGGGGGACTTTTGGGGTGGATCTATGGCATTTGGGTTTTTCTTCTGTTTTTTTTGGGGAGATCCTGTTCTTTTTTTTTTTTTTTTTTTTTTTTTTTTTTTTTTGACATGTTTTTTGTCTCCATTGGGTTTCGTTGGGTTTTCCATGGTCATCATGGTGGAAAAGGGTAAATTTGTGGGTTTTGGAGAACATCAGGTAGGTTTAGGCTGGTTTTGGGATTGGATCTGTGCTTTTGGGGGATTTTCTTCCAGTTTATGGGTGATCCCTTTCTTTTTTGGGGTGTTTTTGACGTGTTTTGGTGTCTCCTTTTGGGTTTTCGTTTGGTTCATGTTGGTCATCATGGTGAAAATTGTAAATTTTTGGGGGGGGAATTTTCTTCCAGTTTTGGGGGTGATCCCGTTCTTTTTTGGGGTGTTTTTGACATGTTTTGGGGTCTCTGTTGGTATTCCTTGGGTTTTCTGTTGTCATGGTGGTGGAAAAGTGTAAATTGTGGGTTTTGGAGAACTTCAGGTAGGTTTAGGCTGTTTTTGGGGTGGATCTATTTTTTGGGGGTTTTCTTTCCTTTTGGGGGGTTATCCCATTCTTTTTTGGGGTGTTTTTGACGTGTTTTGAGGTCTCCGTTTGTTTTTTTTTTGGGTTTCCATTGGTTTTTCTGGTGGTTGGGAGTGGATTGTACATTTAGGAGAACATCAGGTAGGTTTAAGGGTTTTTTGTGTTGTTAAATCACATTTTTTCTTCTGATTCGGTTCGCTTTTGGGGTGTTTTTGACGTGTTTTGTGGTTTCCGTTGCGTTTTGTCGAGTTTTGACAAATTGACAAATCCTTGAAGTCCCTTTTGATTGCTCACAGGCTATGCGTTGCCACTCCTTCTCCTCCCAGATATAGGACGAGCAATCGGTAATAGTCTGACGGTTGAACCAAGCTGGGAAGCCTCCTTGTGATGTCCTAACCCAGGCCCTAGGAAGGCAGCAGATTTCCCTTAGAGGAGGGTCCCTTCTACATATTAGACCCTCTGTTCCGCTGATTGATAAATCACCCACAACTAAAACTCACCTTTTCTTCCTGCTGCCTGTGGTCAGGCATATACGGGGGGGTTGGCTTTTCCAACCCTGCCAATATCTCTGGTGGAGAGGGATTATAGCCTTTTCCATCCATCGATTGCCTTTCGGCCTCCAGGGCCTTATACCTGTTGCGCAGGTCTACCTGATAGTGTGATATGGTTGAGATTTTGATAAAATTGCAAACACAAACATTAAAGTGATTACTGGTATCTACCACAGCATTATCTACGACTATAGAATCACAATGACTTCTCATGCAAACACAACCTTTCCCAATATATACAAGTACAGTATCAAGGGTTTCATTAGGATGTATCTCAACGTGGCAAATATTTTGCTCAGTGTCAAGACAAATGTCTTGGGATTCCAGCGTGTTACTTTCACAGATGGAACTTTTTTGTTCACGCACAATGCATGCATTTACATCAATTGTTTGCCACTTTCCTCCCTTTTGATGGGCCCATACTTTATATAAGTATATATATTAGTATATATATTAGTATAAAGTATAGTTCCATTATGATTGAGTCCTAATGCAATGATTGGCTATACATTGTATACGGTGGCATTACTTATAGTAAGTATAAAGGACACAATTTGATCATTTTCTGCATAAAGGGTAAAGTTGACTAATTGCCACCATGCTTGAAAATCTTTTTCAAATTCTGAAGCATTATCCCAAATAAATTTTTGAATTTCAGTGGGCAAAGTTCCTCCTTCTCCCTGTCTCTAATAATAGCTGCTGCTAAGGATTGTATACATTACTGCGTTTGGATACAGCTCCAAGCAAGGGAGGTATTGCCTTGGCTTTTTCCAAGGGCATGTACAATGAATTGATGATATAGAAGCCATTGCTTTGCTAAAGACAATAAGGATGATTTTTATAGGATGATCAAGTTACTGTAGTCAGAAACTAAACCTAACCCTAAACTAACCCTAACACTAACCCAACCCTAAACCTAACCCTAACCCTAACGGCTGCCCGCGGATCTAAACCTAACGCTCAAACCCTAATCCTAACCCTAACCCTAACCCGAACCGAACACTAAAGCTAAACCTAACCCTAACCCTAACCCTAACCCTAATCCAAACAGAACCCTAAACCTTACCCTAACCCTAACCCTAAACCTAACCCTAAACCTAACCCTAACATAACCCTAAGCCTAAACCTAAACCTAAGCCTAAGCCTAAGCCTAAGCCTAAGCCTAACCCTAACCCTAAACCTAACGGAACCCTAACCCTAACCCTAACAAAACCCTAAACCTAACCCTAACCCTAACCCTAACCTTAACCCTAACCCTAACCCTAACCCTAACCCTAAACCTAACCCAAACCCTAACCCTAACCCTAACCCTAACCCTAATCTAACCCTAACCCTACTCCTAACAAAACCCTAACCCTAACCCTAACCCTAACCCTAATCCTAACCCTAACAACCCTAACCCTCTAACCCTAACCCTAACCCTAACCCTAACCCCTAACCCTAACCCTAACCCCTAACCCTAACCCTAGCCCTAACCCTAACCCTAACCCTAACCCTAAAAGAATTCGAACCCGAACCCTAACCCTAACGGTATCCCTAACCCTAACCCTAACCCTAACTCTAACCCTAAGACCCTAACCCTAACCCTAACCCTAACAGAATTCTAACCCTAACCCTAACCCTAACCGTATCCCTAATCCTAACCTTAACCCTAACCCTAACAGAACCCTAACCCTAACCGAAACCCTAAAACTAAACCTAAACCTAACCTAACCCTAACCCTAACCCTAAACCTAACCCTAAGCCTAAGCCTAACCCTAACCCTAACCCTAACCCTAACCCTAACCCTAACCCTAACCCTAACGCTAACCCTAACCTTAACTCTAACCCTAAGACCCTAACCCTAACCCTAACCCTAACCCTAACCCTAACAGAATTCTAACCCTAACCCTAACCCTAACTGTATCCCTAATCCTAACCCTAACCCTAACCCTAACCCTAAGACCCTAACCCTAACCCTAACAACCCTAACCCTAACCCTAACCCTAACACTACCCCTAACCCTAACCCTAACCCTAAACCTAACCCTAAGACCCTAACCCTAACCGTAACCCTAACCCTAACCCTAACCCTAATCCTAACCCTAACAGAATTCGAACCCTAACCCTAATCCTAACGGTATCCCTAACCCTAATCCTAACCCTAACTCTAAACCTAAGACCCTAACCCTAACCCTAACCCTAACCCTAACAGAATTCTAACCCTAACCCTAACCGTATCCCTAACCCTAACCCTAACCCTAACCCTAACCCTAACCCTAACCCTAACCCTAACCCTAACCCTAACCCTAACCCTAACCCTAACCCTAACCCTAAGACCCTAACCCTAACCCTAACCCTAACCCTAACCCCTAACCCTAACACTAACCCTAACCCTAACCCTAACCCTAACCCTAACCCTAACCCTAACCTTAACCCTAACCCTAACCCTAACCCTCTAACCCTAACCCTAACGCTTACCCTAATCCTTACCCTACCCTTATCCTTACCATTACTCTATCCTTTACCCTAACTCTTAACCCTAACCCTAACCCTTACCCTAACACTTACCATAAACCTAATGCTTTGCCTAAACCTAAACCTTATCCTCACCCTCAGCCTTACCCTAACCCTTACCCTTAGCCTTACCCTAACACTTACCCTTGCCCTAACCCTTACCCGTACCCTAATCTGAACCCAAACCCTAACCCTAATACTCTCACCCTAACCCTCTAAACCTACCCCTAACCTATCCCTAACCCTAACTCTCTAAGCCTAACCCTAACCCTCTAAACCTACCCCTAACCTATCCCTAACCATAACCCTCTAAGCCTAACCCTAACCCTCTAAGCCTAACAATAACCCCCAACCCCAACCCTCACCCGAAACCCTAACTCTAGCCCCAGCCCTAGCCCCTAACCCTAGTTCCCGAGAACTACATCTCCCGGTATGCTCTGGGCATTCAACATGGCCTCCCGGAAGTCCCGAATCCGAAAACTACATTTCCCGGCATACTCTGGGTACGCAACATGGCCTCCCGGAAGTCCGGAGTCCCGAGAACTACATCTCCCGGCATGCCCTGGGCACACAACATGGCCTCCCAGTGCCGGAAAACTACACCTACCAGCATTCCCCGCACAGCCAGCATGGCCAATCACAGGCCGAGTGCTCCAGAACTGCATTTACCAGCACTCACTGGAACCCTCACCGCCCTTACAAAAAAAGCCTCAAGCCCTAACATCCAAAAAAACCTCGAAACCCCTACAGACCTAACCCAAACTATTTACCACACTAAACCCCTGAAGACCTATGCCTAAAACCCCCAACCCAAAATCTTAGATGCTCAAAACCCAAACCCAACCCAAAACGTTAGGAATGCTCAAAGCCCTAGCCCAAAAACTTAGGGCGCTCCAAACCCTAACCCCAAAACATTAAGACGCAAAAAACCCTAACCCAAAAACTTAGGGTAATACACCATAAATGTTTGTTCATTGTCTTATCTGTAGCAAATAGCATAGGCTGAGTCGAGGATCTCAGTACAGTAGCATTATTATTCGAGATTACAATGGCGGGTGTCCCACAAGCAGGAGGGTGCCTACTAATTCCATACACAGTTTATACACTTTTTTTTTCTGCCGAGGACCGGGACCCTCCCCTGTTTCCCCTTTAACTGTGCTATTCAAGGTTCATAATCTAGCTGGTGCTTCACAGAAAATACACAGCTGCTGGCCTGTTACAAGTCACATTTCTTTTGAGGTTTTTACTCTTTGAGGTGGTAATGTTTCTTACGCCGTGATTTCCACCTAATTGCTGTAAGGATTCTGGTTGTCTGCGTTTTACAAGCTTGTCTGTTATAATAAATAAAAGTCCCAAATAGGATTACAATCAAAGTTTACAATTCACTGAATGAATAGAGGTAAGCAAACAGTGCTGGGTACGCCGGGAGTCTCTGCTCCACCAAGACGCGCACCAGTTATACACCAGTTACCTCCCTTAAGGGATATAGAGAAGCCCTCTCAGATACATCCGTCCTACTTCTCCTGCATGCGGCCGGAGGTCGGTCTAATTCTGGTGCTGTTGGTGGTGGAAGCTGGGGCAACGGTGGTACTGGTGGCGATACCACAGCCACCGGAGGGGGAGCCGCCGGGGGTGGATTGTTAGGATATGGAGGTGGTAGCTTATCCAACGGCTCACGTTTATCTTCTTTTTCTTTTTCATGTTCTTCTTGTTCTTCAAATTTCTTACCTGCTTTTAGTGTAAATATTGAGGCTGGAAAAGGACCTGAAGTCTTCCTGATCCATAATCCTGCATAATCACTTTCTTCCTGGCTAAAAGGTTCCTTTGAATTAACATGGATATTTAAGGCCTGGCAAATCCAGTCTTCGAAGGATCCAAAAACAGGCCAAAAGACATGTAGTCTTAAAGGCTCCTTTGGCCATTCTGTCACACAATCCTGGACCATTTTTAATTTACTTTTTCCTTTTCTGGGGTCCCTATCATTCCAATTTCGAATCGTTATTCCTAATGGACTTTCTGGTGGTATGACTGGTAATTTGCTCCCTTTCTTCTGGTCTCTGGTCTTCGATTTTGTCTGACCCATCTAGGAATTTTACTCTGGCAATTCCCACAGCCCTTGGTTACCTTAGTAAGAGTGTCTTGCAGGGGGTCGAGGACCTATCACACACCCACAAATCCTATAGGAATCCCTTCGGTCCTTCACCGGCCAAGTCCCTCGCGGGAGATTGGAACTGCGGTTAGAAGACCTCCACAATCGCTTCAGAACTAAGTTCCATCTCAGTCACACTCTTACACACACAGGCAACCGAACCCCACCCAACCGAACGGTATACGCTTTAAATGCTTACGACTCCGTCATCTTCGTTCGGATCTTCACACACACAGTTACGGGCAAAATATAGTGCTGCAGCTGGCAAGGGAGCTGAAAAAAAGAATCAGAAACGTTGCTTACCTTTATTCAGGTTCAAGATGCCATTAGTTCCGACCTGACTCAAACAGCAGCCACCAAATGGTGGGGGTGCCTCTCCTAGATCAAACCAGAAATCAGGAACCAAAGCCCTCCCGGACGAGCGCCCACTTGTAATAAATGACTGGGTCCCAAATAGGATTGCAATTGAAATTTACAATTTATTAAATGAATAGAAGTAAGCAAGCAGCGCTGGGTGCGCCAGGAGTCTCTGCTCCACCAAGACACACACAAGTTACATTAGGCGGCTGGTTTTTATGCTGCTAGGCTAATACATATTCATTACTACTTCTACAAAAGGCAGGGTTATTCTAATTAGTTCCCAGAATCCAAACCCTCCCACTGGTGCAGGCGTTATCAGTCTCCGGTGGTCCCTCTGGGGGCCGCTCGTACTGAAGGCTCGTAGTCTTCCTCCCAGGCTTTTCTCTTGTCCATCTCCTTTGTCCATCTTGGCTGGATGGCAGACACTTGCATAGTGTCCCATGCAACAGTTGTAATAGTTAGCAGTTATTCTGAAACCCCTTTGTTCTCTTATCCTCTATTGACCGGAATTGCTGGACCATTCCTTTGCAAGATTCAAGAACTATATATATTAACCACTCTGGTTTTCTCAGACTTTTCATCATATCATGCGGCCCTAGCATTGTTCCATATTGACACGAATCAGATGAACTCATTTCACACTGTTAAGCTGTCTTATCACTGCAAGCATATCTCAATACCACCTTCCTTCCCTCTACAGGATGTAACTGCGCAAAAACAACATTTTTATTCCCACAACCTTGATCCCCTTACCCTGAAATCCTTATTCCCCTTAAACCTAACAACTCTAACCACAACCCTAACCCTTATTATCAACCCCCTAACGCTAATGACACTGACCTTAATCCAAACCCCAACCTGCCCCTAACCCCAGACAACCAACAACGAAACACACACACACAAAGATGGAAACTACAAAAAAGGCAAAACCCACGATACAGGCCCCAAATCACAAATACGCAACCAAAATGCTACAGAAAAGCCCCAGATGCAGGCCCCAAATGCTACTGCTAGGCCTCAAAAGCTCAAGATGCATCCCAAAGCAAAAATGCAGGCCCCAAACGTTACAGAAAAGCCCCCAAACCCAGGCTGCACAAGTCTACAAGCAGGCCCCAAACTGCCAACAGAAGCAGGCACCAACCACACCCAGATGCAGACCCCAACTGCCCACAAGCAGCTCCTACCCCACCACCCCCTCCCAAGAACTGGACTCCACCCAGACACTGGCCCAAGACCCGGGCCCGCCCCCCGCCATCCCCCCTACCCTCCCCCCCGACACAGGTGTACAAGCAGCTCACAACCCGCCCCTTCAGAGACCGGTCCCACTCCCCCCCCCCCTCCCCAAGACATGGGATGCGGAGGTGTACAACCAACTCCCAACTCCCTCCCCCTCAAAGGGAGGCCCCAAAGACCCCCAGATGGAGGCTCCTAGAGTGAACAAGCACCTCCCAACTCCCCCAGGCACAGGCCCACCCCACCCCCCAAACACAGGCCACAGAGGTGTATAAACAGCCCAGACCCCCCTCCAAGACCATGGCCCCTATAGTGTACAAGCAGCTCCCAACCACCCACAGATGCAGGCCCCAACCCTTTTCAAAAGGGAGGCACCTAGAATGCATGAGCAACTCCCAACCCCCCTCAAATAAAGACCCCAAAAGTGTACAAGTAGCTCCCCCCCAGAGACAGGACCCAAAGGTGTACAACCAGTTCCCAACACCCCTGAGACACAGGCCCCAACCCCCCCCCCCAGACACAGCGACCCAAATTCTACAAGCAGCTCCCAACCCCTGCCAGGCAGGCCCCCTACCCTATACAAGCAGCTCCCAACCCTCCCCCCCCCCCCCGAGGGAGGCCCCCAAGCCCCCCACAAACACAGGCCCCTACAGTGTACAGGCAGCTCCCAGCCACCCCCAGATGCTGGCCCCAAAGTTGTACAAACAGCTCCCAGCCACCCTGCAGAAACAGATTCCTACATTGTACAAGCAGTTCCCAGCCCGCTAGACACAGGCCCTGACCCCCCACACATGCAGGCCCCAAAGGTGTACAAGCAGCTCCCACCCCTCCCCCAGACGCAGGTCCCAAGCCCCCCCCCCCAAACACAGGCCCCTACAACCAGCACCCAACCCCCTACCCCCGATGCCAGGCCCAAAGGTGTAGAAGCAGCTCCAAACCTCCTCCCTCAACCCAGGCTCCAACAGTGTACAAGCACCTCCCAACCAACCCTCCCCTTCCCCCCCCCCCCCCCGCCCCCCGACACAGGCTCCAAAGGAATACAAAGAGCTCCCACCCCTCCCCCAGATGCTGGTCTCAACCCCCCCCCGCCCCCAGAAGCAGGCCCCAAAGGTGTAGAGTCAGCTCCCAACCCCCTCAATGCCGGCCCCAAGGGTCTACAAGCAGCTCCCCCCTTGCCCCCAGATACCGGCCCCCAGACACAGACCCCAAAAGCCTAATCACAGGCCCTGAACTCTAGAGGCAGGCTCCAAAACCCAGGACAAAGCCCCAGTGGTTCGAGACAGGGCCCAAATCCCAGACACAGGCCCCAAACGCTAAACATATGCCAAAAAAAGTATTAGTGCTGGTGCCAAATGTTACGGACAGGCCCAAAAGCCCGAGATGCTCAAGGCTGAGACGTAACTTGGCTTTCTGAATTACTGGAAAGCAGCTTTCATTCTCAGATAATTGTGTGCAGGCTAGATAGGATGGGGCTTCAGGCACCTCTTCACCTGAGGAAACACACTGCCATCAGGCACCGCTGTGCCAGACAAGCTTGTTCTGCTAGAACACCCTACTCAGATGCACTGTGGCATTCAAGTGAACTGCTTTCATGCAAATATAACGACTGATGTTACAACCCACCTTGCCTGTGGCACCTGATGAACAGAAGAGTAAGCCACCGCAGCGCTTCAAAACCATCCCTGCACGTGCCGCTCCTTGTCGCTCTCTGGCCTTATCTCATATCCTTATCCACTTCTGTGGAGAGCCTGCCATGGCACCTGCAAAGCAAGACGGACACCTTTCATAGTCACCTTGTGCTACTTGGTCGTTCTGCTCCAACCCAGCTCATGACCAGCCCCTCTTCTTACACAGCTCTTCAGAGTGCAGTTTGCTCCTTTGAGCCTGTGCGAGACACCTGTGAAAGAAAAAGAAACGCATAGGCCGATGCAGCATCCAAAGACACAGCACAACTAGGTAAGTTACTCTCATCTGCTCCCTTACCTCTGCCGCTTACCAGCCCCCGAGGCAGATGCTTCAATCTACCCTCTTCAAACAGCTACAACACCTCTAAAAGACAGAGGGGATGCTTAGAGGAACAGTGAGACCTACAACACAACAACTGCTACATCTGTTCCTCACTCACCTTGCCAGAGGCAGCTCTGCGTGTGACGTCCCAGGTTGTACACTGCGTTACCTAACCCTTACCGTAACCCTTACCCTAACCCTTCTCACCCTTACCATTACCCAAATCCTTACCTTTACTTTTTCCTTACCCTTACTCTTTCCTTTAACCATAACCTTACCCTTACCCTATACCTTACTCCAACCCTTCCCCTTACCTTCCCCTTCCCCTTACACTTAACCTAACCCTTACCCTTCTGCTTTCCCTAAAACATATCCTAACACTTTCCCTTACCCTTAAACTTACCCTAACCCTTTCTATTACCCTTACACTTACTCTTGCCCTAATCCTTGCTTGCACCCTTACACTTATCCTAACCCTTACCCTTACCCTTACTCTAACCCTTACCCTGACCCGTACCCTTACCCTTACCCGTACCCTTAACCTAAGCCTAAACCTTAAACCTTACCGTAAACCTTACCCTTTCTGCTACACTTACCCTTAGCCTAAATCTAAACCTTACACTTACTCTTAGCATAACCCTCACCCTTACCATTACCCATACCCTTATCCTTACCCTAACCCTTACCTTTACACTTACGGTTACCATTAACCTTACACTTACCCTAACACTTATCCTGAACCTAACCCTTACCCTAAACCTTACCCCAACCCTTACCCTGACCCTTACATTAACCCTAACCCTTACCCTAAACCTTACACTTACTCTTAACATTAACCTTACCCTTAACCTTAAGCTAATACTTAACCTTACGTTTTTCTCACCCTAACCCTATAATTAACCATAACCATTACGCTAACACTTAACCTTACCCTTAAAATAAGCCATACAACAACACTTAAATGTACACTTACGCTTAAACTTACCCTAACAATTACTCGTACAATTAAAATATTAATTAATTAAATTAAAAAAAATTAATTTAAAATTAATTGAATTAAAAAATTAAAATACTCTTATCCTTATACCTTATCCTTAACCCTCACCCTTATCATTACCAATACCCTTACTCTCACACTTATTCTTATACATACAACTTACCCTTTTCCTAACACTTAACCCTAACCTAACTCTAACCGTAAACCTTACCTGAACCCTTTCCAGGACGCTTACATTAACCCTTACCCTTAACCTAAACCTTACAATTGCTCTTAACCTTAACCTAACACTTACCTTTTCGTTTTCCTCACACTAACCCTAAAATTAACCCTAACCATTACCCTAACAGTTACCCCTAACATAACCCTTACTCTAACACTTACAGTGACCCGTACACTTACACATACCCTTACACTTACTCTTACCCTAACCCTTACCCTTACCATAACCCCTACTCTAACACATACTTCTACCCGTACCCTTACCCTTACCCTTACCCTTACCCTTACCCTTACTCTTACCCTATCCCTTACCCAATCCCTTACCCTATCCCTTACCCTTAACCTAACCCTAAACCTTACCCTTATCCTAACACTTACCCTTACCGTAAACCTTACCCTTTCTGCTACACTTACCCTTAGCGTAAATCTAAACCTTACACTTACCCTTAGCCTAACCCTCACCCTTACCATTACCCATACCCTTATTCTTACCCTTACCCTAACCCTTACCTTTACACTTACGGTTACCATTAACCTTACTCTTACCCTAACACTTGCCCTTAACCTAACCCTTACCCTAAACCTTACCCCAACCCTTACCCTGACCCTTAAATTAACCCTAACCCTTACCCTAAACCTTACACTTACTCTTAACCTTAACCTTAGCTGTAACCTAATACTTACCCTTACGTTTCCCTCACCCTAACCCTAAAATTAACCCTAAACATTACCCTAACACTTGACCTTACCCCAACCCTAAAATTACTCGTACAATTACCCTTACCCTTACCCTTAACCTAAGCCGAAACCTTACAGTAAACCTTACCCTTTCTGCTACACTTACCCTTAGCCGAAATCTAAACGTTGCATTTACCCCTACTGTAACCCTCACCCTTATCATTACCAATACTCTTACCCTTACCCTTACCCTAACCCTTCTCCTTACACTTACTGTTACCTTTAACATTACCCTTACCTTAACACTTACACTTATCCTTATCCATGCCCTTACCCTTGCCCTAATCTTTACCCTTAACCTAACCCTAACCCTAAACCTTACCCCAACCCTTACCCTGAACCTTACATTAACCCTAACCCTTACCCTAAAACTTACACTTACTCTTAACCTTACCCTTAACCATTACACTAACACTTACCCTTACGTTTCCCTCACCCTAACCCTAAAATTAACCCTAAACATTACCCCAACACTTACCCTTACCCTAACCCTAACCGTAACTCTAACCCTTACTCTAACCCTTACCCTGACCCGTACCCTTACACTTACCCTTACCCTAACCCTTACCCTTACCATAACCCATACCCTAACACGTACTTGTAGCCTTAACCTTACTGTTCCCCTTACCCTTACCTTTACTGTCTCCGTTACCCTTACACTTACACTTAACATAAACCTTAACCTTAACCTAAACCTTATCATAAGCCATACAACAACACTTACATGTACACTTACGCTTGCACATACCCTAGCAATTACTCGTACAATTACTCTTAACCTTACTATTAAGCTAACCCTAAACCTTACCCTTATCCTAACACTTACCCTTATCCTAAACCTTACCCTTTCTGCTACACTTACCCTTTGCCTAATTCTAAACCTTACCCTAACCCTCACCCTTACCTAAATCTAACCATTACCCTAACCTTCACTCTTACCCTTACCATTATACTTACTTTTACCCTTAAACTAAACCTTACCCCAACCCTTACCCTGACCCTTACATTAACCCTTACCCTAACCCTAACCCTTACTCTAACCCTAACCCTTAACCTAAACCTTACACTTAATCTTAACTTTAACCTTACCCTTAAACTAATACATACCCTTACGTTTCCCTCACCATAACCCTAAAATTAACCGTAACCATTACCCTAACACTTATCCTTACCGAACCCTAACCCTAACCCTTACTCTAACTTTTACCCTGACCCGGACCCTTAGACTTCCCCTTCCCCTTACTCTTCCCCTTACCCTAACCCTTACCCTTACACTTACGGTTACCATTAACCTTACCCTTACCCTAACACTTATTCGTAACCTAACCCTTACCCTAAACCTTACCCCAACCCTTACCCTGACCCTTACATTAACCCTAACCCTTACCCTAAACCTTACACTTACTCTTAACCTTAACCTTACCCTTAACATTCACCTAATACTTACGCATACATTTTCCTGACTTTAACCCTAAAACTAACCCTAACCATTACCCTAACACTTAACCTTACCCTAACCCTAACCCTTACTCTTACCATTACCCTGACCCTTACCCTTACACTTACCCTAATTCTTACCCATACCATAACCCATACCCTAACACATATTTGTACCCTTAACCTTACCGTTACCCTTAACCTTACCCTTACCCTTACTCTATCCCTTACCCTTACGCTTACCCTTAACATAAACCTTACCCTTGACCTTACCCTTACCATAAGCCATACAACAACACTTACATGTACACTTACGCTTACACTTACCCTAGCAATTACTCGTAAAATTACCCTTAACCTTACCCTTACCAAACCATTACCCTTGTTCTTAACCTAACCATAAACATTAAGGATAAGCTAAAGGGTCACCCTTAAGGTTAACGTTATCCTAACTCTTACACTTAAGTGGGTAAGTGGAAGTGTAAGGGTACAGTTCAGGGTAAGCGTTAGAGTAAGGGTAAGTGTTAGGGTAATGGTTAGGCTAATTTTAGGTTTAGGGTGAGGGAAACAGAAGGGTAAGTATTAGGTTAAGTTTAAGGATAAGGTTAAGAGTTATGGTAAGGGTTAGGTTTAATGTAAGGGTAAGGGTTTGGGAAATGTTTAGGATAAGGGTAAGAGAAGGGATAATGGTAAGGGTAAAGATGATGTTTAGTGTAAGGGTTAGATTTAGTTAAGGGTAAGGGTTAGTGTAAGTTTAAGAGTAAGGGTAAGTGTAAGGGTATGTGTAAAAGTACGGGTAATTGTAAGGGTTAGGGTAAGGGTAAGAGTAAGGGTATTGGTAATGATAAGGGTGAGGGTTACAGTAAGGGTAAGTGTAAGGTTTAGATTTAGGCTAAGGGTAAGTGTAGCAGAAAGGGTAAGGTTTACTGTAAGGTTTAAAGTTTCGGCTTAGGTTAAGGGTAAGGGTAATTGTACGAGTAAATGCTAGGGTAAGTGTAAGCGTAAGTGTACATTTAAGTGTTGTTGTATGGCTTATGGTAAGGGTAAGGTCAAGGGTAAGGTTTATGTTAAGGAAAAGCGTAAGGGTAACGGATAGAATAAGGGTAAGTGTAACGGTTAAGTGTTAGGGTAATGGTTAGGGTTAATTTTAGGATTAGGGTGAGAAAAATGTAAGGTTAAGTACTAGCTTAAGGTTAAGGGTAAGGTTAAGGGTAAGGTTAAGGTTAAGAGTAAGTGTAAGGTTTAGGTTAAGGGTTAGTGTTAATGTAAGGTTCAGGGAAAGGTTTGGGGTAAGGTTTAGGGTTAGGTTCAGCTTAAGGGTAAGGGTTGGGGTAAGGTTAAGGGTATGGATAAGGAAAAGTGTAAGGGATAGGGTAAGGGTAAGGGTTAGCGTAAGGGTAAGATTAATGGTAAAGTGTTGTTGTATGGCTTATTGTAAGGGTAAGGTTAAGTGTTAGCGTAATGGTTATGGTTAATTATAGGGTTAGGGTGAGAAAAACGTAAGGTTAAGTATTAGCTAAAGGTTAAGGGTAAGGTTAATGTTAAGAGTAAGTGTAAGGTTTAGGGTAAGGGTTAGGGTTAATGTAAGGGTTGGGGTAAAGTTTAGGGTAAGGGTTAGGTTCAGGATAAGTGTTAGGGTAAGTGTAAGGTTAATGGTAACCGTCAGTGTAAAGGTAAGGGTTAGGGTAAGGATAAGGGTATGGGTAATGGTAAGGGTGAGGGTTAGGCTAAGGGTAAACGTAAGGTTTAGATTTAGGCTAAGGGTAAGTGTAGCAGAAAGGGTAAGCTTTACGGTAAGGTTTGAGGTTTAGGCTTAGGTTAAGGGTAAGGGTAAGGGTAAGGTTTAGGTTTAGGAAAAGGGTAAGTGTAGCAGAAAGGTTAAGGGTGAGGGTAAGTGTTAGGGTAAGGGTAAGGTTAAGGGTAAGGGTAATGGTATGAATAAGGGTAAGGGTAAGGGAAATGGTACGGGTCAGGGTAAGGGTTAGAGTAAGGGTAAGGGTAAGGGTTAGGATAAGTGTAAGGGTGCAAGCAAGGATTAGGGCAAGAGTAAGTGTAAGGGTAATAGAAAGGGTTAGGGTAAGTTTAACGGTAAGGGAAAGTGTTAGGATATGTTTTAGGGGAAGCAGAAGGGTAAGGGTTAGGTTAAGTGTAAGGGGAAGGGGAAGGTAAGGGGAAGGGTTGGAGTAAGGTATAGGGTAAGGGTAAGGTTATGGTTAAAGGAAAGAGTAAGGGTAAGGAAAAAGTAAAGGTAAGGATTTGGGTAATGGTAAGGGTGAGAAGGGTTAGGGTAAGGGTTACGGTAAGGGTTAGGTAACGCAGTGTACAACCTGGGACGTCACACGCAGAGCTGCCTCTGGCAAGGTGAGTGAGGAACAGATGTAGCAGTTGTGTTGTAGGTCTCACTGTTCCTCTAAGCATCCCCTCTTTGTCTTTTAGAGGTGTTGTAGCTGTTTGAAGAGGGTAGATTGAAGCATCTGCCTCGGGGGCTGGTAAGCGGCAGAGGTAAGGGAGCAGATGAGAGTAACTTACCTAGTTGTGCTGTGTCTTTGGATGCTGCATCGGCCTATGTGTTTCTTTTTCTTTCACAGGTGTCTCGCACAGGCTCAAAGGAGCAAACTGCACTCTGAAGAGCTGTGTAAGAAGAGGGGCTGGTCATGAGCTGGGTTGGAGCAGAACGACCAAGTAGCACAAGGTGACTATGAAAGGTGTCCGTCTTGCTTTGCAGGTGCCGTGGCAGGCTCTCCACAGAAGTGGATAAGGATATGAGATAAGGCCAGAGAGCGACAAGGAGCGGCACGTGCAGGGATGGTTTTGAAGCACTGCGGTGGCTTACTCTTCTGTTCATCAGGTGCCACAGGCAAGGTGGGTTGTAACATCAGTCGTTATATTTGCATGAAAGCAGTTCACTTGAATGCCACAGTGCATCTGAGTAGGGTGTTCTAGCAGAACAAGCTTGTCTGGCACAGCGGTGCCTGATGGCAGTGTGTTTCCTCAGGTGAAGAGGTGCCTGAAGCCCCATCCTATCTAGCCTTGATTCAAAGATCGAAGCCGAAATTCCTTTAAGTGGTATATTCTTTATTGCAGCGCTGGATGCACGGGGGATCTCTCCACCTATCGTGCATACCCAAAGCAGAAAGCAGTCTTGAATTTATACAATCAATCTATCAATATTCTACAAGCACCTATACATATGCATTACCTATCCCCGCCTTCCCTCGCTTCTCATGCTAATTAGCCTTTTGGCACCTTGCTCCTGCACAGAGCCTTCCAAGAATTGTGGGCAGGGGTCTTTGGGACGTGGGCAGGGGTCTTTGGGAGGAAGACCCCGAGTCTTCCTCACAGTGTACTTTTCACCTTTGGTCAGGAATCTGCTGAATTGGCATGTTTCTTAATTGCAAGAGCTGGTTGTTGCCAATTCTCCCGTTTGTTGTATCTTTATAATGAATTCCAATGTCCAGTTTCGAGAGTTATAGTCCTTACATTCGTTTCTCTGTCCGCCTGCCGCTTCCTTATCATGAGTTCCAGTGTCTTGTTTTGAGATATACAGTCCTTGTCTGGGGATTGTCCTTGCCTCCCCAATACCTCCTTAATCAATCCCCCCTTTTCTTTTCCCATGCAAATTCTTTTGCATCAGATACTTTCTTTATTTACAGTAACACAACAAAGCAGGCATCTAAACAACATGCACACAAATATTCCTAACACTACTAATACGATTAGAGCAATGAATACTTGTTTCAACCATTGGAAATTGGGCAACCAGGAGGTTAACTTAGTCCATAGTTCACTAAAACTCCATGAAAGATCATCTTTACTGATCTCATGTAGGATCCTGGTCTGCTTCCATATTTCTTCCAGGTCGGTAGAGATCCTTCCACTCTGATCTACATACATACAACAACTTGTGTTTATTACTGTACAGACTCCCCCTTGAGTGGCCAGTAACAAGTCTAGGGCCATCCGATTTTGGAATACTACCTGTGATAAACTAGGTATCTCTTCTTGTTGAGCCTTTATAGCATCCAGAATTTTGTTTTCTAACTTCTCTATAATTGCAGAAATATTAACTATTGCCTTTTCCAATTCACTCACTCCTAACCATGGGATAAACCATCGCACAAAACTATGAAAAGGGGTGTGTCTCTCTATCAATGGATTGTTAATTTTTCGTCTGATTCTCCGCATATGAGTTCTCAAGTAACCTCGAGGCACTACATCATGTACTGTCATATTGGGGACTACCGCTCCAAGAGTGCAAGTTCCCTTCCAATTCTCAGGCAAGACCTTACGGGCTGTATCATTGCATAGCCAATACCGCCCTTTTCCTTCTGGAACCGTCCAGCTGGTTGAATTTGCCCAGCCGCTAGTCGTACTAATATCAATTGTTCAATTACAAGATG
This sequence comes from Aythya marila, assembly GCF_965140915.1. Classification (NCBI taxonomy): domain Eukaryota; kingdom Metazoa; phylum Chordata; class Aves; order Anseriformes; family Anatidae; genus Aythya; species Aythya marila. The sequence continues at coordinate 330,649 of NW_028137780.1, forward strand.
TCTGATTTCCCACATAAGTAGTATCCGTATTTATACAATGCTGTTTTCCTATACCCTTAGGCAGGTTACACCTTTGTACACACACATAATAGGATTCTAACGGCAAGAAGCTACTCACTTCTAGTTCCAAAACTGCTTAATATTTTCGACCCCAAGATGTGTTTTCCCACAAATTAGTCCAAGATAAGTTTGCAGGCAAGGGAATCCCAATTAACGATACACCCTTATTCCCATGCTGTGGCAGATGGGTGCATACCCAACAGTTCGTCTTATTAGTTACTTGAGAAATTGTTTGTATTAAGGTCAGGTGTAAGTTCTCATCCCAAGTTGCCCACCCCAAATCCGAGAACCGCACCCCTGCAATCATTAGGATCTGGAAAACCGTAATTTTGTTGGTCCAATTGGAGTGGTGGTCCATATCCTCGCCGGGGCCTTCTTCACCCTTGAATTGTGGATCCAAGCTGCTTGCTTCTTAATCTTAATGGCGGTGTGTGTTGTCAGTAATACTTGGTATGGTCCCATCCACTTTCCTTCCATTTTTCCTGCACGGGTTGTCCTGACAAAGTCTTTATATATATATAATCCCCGGGCTTAAAGGGGTGGATTGGTTGATCCAACCCTCTAGCCCTGGTCCCTAAAACAAATGTATGTACTTTATTTAATTGTTTCTGAAGTTCAGTTATATAAGCATATAAATATTCTGATCCTAACTGCGTTAGGTCCTCTCCACTAAATAGAAATTGCTATGGCCTTCCATATAAGATTTTGAAGGGACTCAAATTTCCTTTTATTCTAGGTTTAACTCTAATTCCAAGTAATGCTAAAGGGAGGGATTGAGGCCATGACAAATTAGCTTCTTATCCAATTTTAGCTATTTATTGTTTAATTAAATGGTTCATTTTTTCTACCTGTCCACTTGCCTGTGGTCTATAAGGAGTATGCAGTTGCCAATCTATCTTTAGAATCTTACTTATCTGTTCTACCACTTGTGCACAAAAATGTGAAACTCTATCAGAAGACATTGCTACTAGAATCCCAAAGCATGGTATTATTTCATTTAACAAGACTTTAACCACTCCTCTTGCTTTGTTTGTTCGACAGGGAAAGGCTTCAGGCCTTCCTGAAAACGTGTCAGTCAGAACCAGTAAATAATGATACCCCCCTTTTCTAGGGAGTTCTGAAAAATCAATTTGCCACTGTTGCCCCGAATAATTTCCTTTACCGATTATTCCAAATTTTATTCTATTCTTGGTATTGGGGTTATTGTGTAAGCAAATGCTACATTGTTGAGTTACTTGTTTTATCATATCGTCCCACTAATGTCTGACTCGGGCTCTTATGCAGTGTGCCAGCTCCCCAATGCGTTTTATTGTGTTCTGTAAGAACTATGGGCCATGTCAAACTAGAGGGTATTACTATGTGGTTATCTTTTAAATATACTCATCCATCTGGTTTCATTTTACCTTTCAAATCTTCAATTAATTTTAAGTCTTCTTTTGTATAATTTGGATATAGTTTGGATTTTGGTATCAAAGACAATGCCTTCACCTCAGTTATTTCAGCTGCCTGCTTAGCCTCTGCCAATCGATTTTCCAATTTCAAAATCGGTGTTCCCCTTTTGGTGTCCCTGACAATGCATGATAGCTACCTTTTCTAGTTGTTTTACAGCCTCTAACAATTTTAAAATTTCTTCAGCATACTTTGTGTTTTCACTGAGCGGTCAGCAATCCATGTTCTTTCCAAATTGCTCCATGAGCATGTACCACGCCGAATGTATATTTAGAATCTGTCCAAATATTTACCCTTTTTCCCGCTGCCAGTTCCAATGCTCTTGTGAGAGCAACTATCTCCGCCTTTTGAGCTGATGTTCCAGGGGGTAAAGGCTTAGACTCGATTACCTGCTGAGTAGTTGTTATAGCATATCCAGCTTTACGTTGTCTTTGCGTAACAAAACTGCTCCCATCCGTGAACCAAGTTTCTTCCGCGTCTTCCATGGGCTCCTCCTTAAGGTCTGGTCGGCTGGAATACACAGTCTCTAGAGTTTCTAAACAATCGTGAATCACAGCTTGTGCCGGAGCATCACTAAGAAAAGAGGCTAGATTCACAATATGAATTATCACAATTTCCACGTCGTCCTGTTCTACCAATATTGCTTGATATTTCAAAATCATCAATTCTTGTTTAAGTTGTTTAAAGACTTTTTGTGCTTCTCCAGTCCAGACTAACTTTGACTGGTTAATCTTTATCAATTCACATAGAGGCTTTACCAATAGTCCATAATTATAAATCCAAAGGCGACACCAACCTGTCATTCCTAAAAAGGTTTGTAGCTCCTTTACCATTTGAGGTTCTGGAGTCCGGCAAATGACTTCCTTATGTTCAGTTCCTAGTTCTCGTTGTCCTTCCGAAATTTCAAATCCCAGATAGGTCACATTTTGTTGAGCCAGCTGGACTTTCTGTCAAGAGACTTGATATCCATTTAAACCCAGAAAATTAAGACGACTTATAGTCCATTGAATCCAACTCCCTTTAGTCTCGGTAGCTATTAAGAGATCATCTACATATTGTAACAAAGCACCTTCAGTGTCCGGAGGTATCCATGTTTCGAGTTCCCTTGCTAATTGGTTTCCAAAATTAGTGGGGCTATTCTTGAATCTTTGAGGTAGTAATGTCCACGTAAGCTGCGTCTTTCTGCCTGAATCGGGATTTTCCCATTCAAAGGCGAATAGGTTTTTGCTTTCTGTGGCTAAGCCTAGGCAGAAGAAGGCATCTTTTAAATCCAGTACGGTAAACCAGACTTGACTATTCTTTAATTTAGTCAGCAAAGTATAAGGGTTTGCCACTACTGGATGTATATCTGTGGAGGAATGGTTAAGCGAAGTAGGCCATGTGAACATTGCACAGCTAGGAGGCCGCAAGTTAACAAAGTATCGAACACAGCTCAAATGAGCCTGAGAAAGTACGTAAATAAGCCTGAGAAAATACGTGAATGCGGCCTGGGAAGGAATGTAAGTTCTGGGAGGTTTTAGGGAGGTTTCAGGGAGGTTTCAGGTACAAGAACATGATATCTGTTGGTATGCTGGGAAAGTACTAACTGTGTTACTTTGGTGGGAAACTAGCTGATAGAATAGAGAAATGCACTAACCAATCATGAGCTTAGCTTTTGCAATATGTATGAGCTAATTATATTGAATTAGATAAAAGACGACTGAGCTATCCAATAAATCGAAGTTCACTGATCACTCATATTGAGCGTCTGTGTCTTCCTTCCGTCGACAACAAATGTCTTCGCAACAAATGGCGCCCGAACAGGGACCTGCAATACAGGAACAGGGACTTCGCTGGAGTTGAACCTGCGCTGGAATTGTACCTGCGAGCCACGGTTGGACGGAATACAAGGACCGGTCCTGCAACGCAGCTCAGGAGGTGAAAAGGATTACAAATTGCTGAATCCCCGTACCCGAGGCCTGAAAGGTGAATGGAAAAGAAACCTGGAATACTCACACCCGCACCCGCAGCTCGGAAAGGGAGTCCTCGCACCCGGGATGAGCCTATAGAGGGTCCCGCCGGAAAGCGTCGCCGAGGTCTTTGCAAAGGCTGCAACGGTACCGACGTATATAAAGGTATGGAGAGACAAGCGGCGTATGATTTGCTCAAATGCTTTTTAGAAAAGCGGGGCACACAGGATATATGTTGTAAAAAGGAATTACCAAAGTTATTAGCTTATGGGGTAGTTAAGGGTTGTTTTTTAGATCCTGATACTGTGTTTGAACAAGCAGAGTGGAGGAAGTTTGGGGATAAATTATTTGATGAAGTAATTAGTGATAATAAAATAGCAAAGAAATTGATGAAGCCATGGAGGGCGGTAACTAATGCATTAGCAACACATCAAGCTGAACAAAAAATAGCTGCTGCTGCAACAGAACGATTAGGATCATCCAGTCAGAAGGGGGGGGCTTCTGCTTCTTCCTCTACTCAGCAAAGAGCTGAGGAACAAGCTTACCCCTCTCCACCATCATATAGAACAATTACAATTCCAAAAGGGACTTCGGTACCCATATCAGGGGAAGAAGAACCCTCACAGTCACAGCCACCGACAGCCCCGCCTGCACCCTCGCCCGTACAATCAGAGAACAGAGAAAGGGTGGGTGAGGAGTCAGGTACAAATTCATTTTCAACAAGTCCATTTAGAATCAATGTACAGGACAGGGAGGAGACATGGAAAAAAATAGCGCATGAAGCAATGAAGGAAGGGAATCTTGAAATAGCAGCACAAATAACAACAGCCTATCCGGTGGTGTATTCACCTCCAGATGCACAGGGAAATGTACAGGTTCAGTTGACTAATTTAGATTGGAAATTATTAACACAATTACGATCTACAGTAAATGAGTCTGGATTAAAGGGAGAACCTACTCGTCAAATGTTAGACTATATTTGGGGGACAAATATTCTGCTCCCAGGAGATATTCGTAGCATAATGAAACTAATCTTGACACAGCATCAACAACTTTTGTTTAATGCATATTGGCACGGTATCTGTCAAGAAGAGGTAGCGATAATACGCGCGCCTGGGGATCCCTTGTATGGTGTTACATTAGACGAATTACTGGGTGTGGGACCATATTTTAGAACAGAGGCGCAGGCACTCTTGGGACCAGACAAAGCTAAGGTATCAATGAATCTAGCCAGAAGAGCATTAGAACAAATTAGAGAGCCGGGGGGAATGCCGTCCTACATGGGAATTAAACAGGGCAGAGAGGAACCATTCGGGTTGTTTATCGATCGGGTAGCAAATGCGATACAAGCAGCGGGAGTTCCTGATTATCTTAAAGGCACTATATTAAAGCAATGTGCACTCCAAAATTGTAACCCTTCAACTCGTAGTATATTAGCTACGTTACCGAGTACTTGGACAATAGAGGAAGGATTGGAAAGAATGTCTCAGGTACCTGTAGGTCCACAGACTATGTTAGTAGAAGCAGTAAAACAATTAGGTGATAACATGAAAGAACAGTCAAAAGTGTTTGCAGCCCTTGCTCCTTTGCAAACCCCCGGTGGACGTCCTATTAGCCGAGTATCGACACCGCAATATCGTTGTTTTCGATGTGGTGTTGCGGGACACATTAGACGGAATTGCAAAATAGAATCTGTGTGGTGCCAAAATTGTCAAACAAATACTCACAGCACTTCAGCATGCCGCCGAAATGCGTCGGGAAACGGCCAGAGCAGCGGGAGGAGCCGCCCCGCGACGACACAAAAAGTGGCTTTTACGACAACGGCAGCGACGGCAACAGCACCAGCACCAACTGCGACGAATCCTTTTTTCTCCGACCAGCCACCAGAGGGAGCCTCGGCCTGGATTTGGCAACCGCAGTCGATGTGACTTTATTGGATTCGAGACCCACCAGGGTAAAAACAGGACTTATTGGACCAGTTGTTGTTAATAAGGAACCTGTGGGAGCTTTGTTAATAGGGAGATCGTCTGCCACCATGAATGGATTACAAATATTAACTGGACTTATTGACAAGGATTACTTTGGGGAAATACAAATTATGGTTTCTGCAATGTTTCCTCCAATTCATGTGCCGAAAGGCACAAAAATAGCACAGTTAATTCCTTTGCCTCATCTTGCTGAATCATTAGCATCGGAATCTGCAAAGGATCGAGGACTGGGAGCATTTGGCTCCACGGGAAAAGTGGCTTTATTGACACTTGGTATGCGACACAGACCACGACAAAATGTCACTGTGTGTTTAAAGGATGAGAAAATACAGATTGAGGCATTGTTGGACACTGGTGCTGATGTATCTATAATCAGCACAAAGGATTGGCCCTCACATTGGCCTACATTTGAGTCTAATGCTACAGTTTCGGGAGTAGGAGGTGTGACTCTTGCTCGTCGGTCACCAGTGCTACAATGGACAATAGGTGATAAGGTGGTACAATGCAGTGTCTCCATCTTATCACTACCTGAAGGAGTACAAGCGCTGGTGGGGCGAGATATCCTTGCCCAAATGGGAGCAGTTCTCACGACAGATCATCAAAATTTTTAGGTGTGGCCATTGCTTGGACTTTCCCGATCCCACTTAAATGGAAAACTGATGAACCTGTATGGGTTGAGCAGTGGCCACTGAAACGGGAAAGTCTTTTACATGCTCATAAATTAGTACAGGAACAGTATCAACAAGGGCATTTGAGACTGTCAACAAGCCCTTGGAATACTCCGATTTTTGTGATTCCCAAAAAATCAGGGAAATACCGTTTGCTACATGACTTACGAGCAGTTAATAACCAGATGTGTGCTATGGGAGCACTGCAACCTGGATTACCTAATCCTGCTATGATACCAGAAGGGTGGAAATTACTAATTGTGGATCTCAAAGACTGCTTTTTTACAATTGCATTACATGACAATGATAAACAGAGGTTTGCTTTTACACTTTCTGCTATAAATCGTGAAGGACCATATCAGAGATTTGAATGGACTGTGTTACCTCAGGGCATGCGTAATTCACCTACCTTATGTCAGCTCTATGTTGATGCAGCACTTCAACCAATTCGCCGCGCATGGCCAAAAACGATTATTTACCATTACATGGACGATATTTTGCTAGCTCAGGAGGAGATATTTTCCTTACAACAGAAAAATGCCCTGGCAGTTGCTCTTAAACAAATGGGACTGGTAATTGCACCAGAAAAAATTCAGGAGACAAGCCCTTGGAAGTACTTAGGGTGGAAAATCACAGATTCTACTATTCAGCCTCAGAAACTTACTATCCAATCGAACATCACAACTCTCAATGATGCTCAAAAACTGCTGGGAGATTTACAGTGGATTAGGCCAGTGGTTGGAATTCCAAATGAACTGTTGAATTCCCTTCGACCTTTATTAAAAGGAACTGATCCTGCCGCAAAGGTGACATTATCAGAACAACAGTCGGAAATATTACAACAAATTGCATCATTGATCACAACGCATGTCACGCATCGACGCATACCTGACAGGCCACTGGATTTTACTGTTTTGTGTGGTCCACAACACTTGATGGGTGCTATCACACAGCAAAAAATAAAAACGGGGGAAAAGGAAATGGAAACTGTGGTATTGGAGTGGATAGCTCCCCCATTGCAACCCCGAAGAACAATTCAAGAAAAAATTGACACGCTGTCAGAATTAATAAAGAAAGGAAGAAATCGGATACTACAAATAGACGGAGTTCCACCAAGTACAATCTGGGTACCAATAAAGCCAGGTGACTTGGAATGGTACATACAGAATTCTGAAAAACTACAAGCTGCATTATTACAGGATGGCGCCACAATAGTGGCAAAGACATTACAATCAACTATATTGTCATGGATGGAAAACCAAGCATGGATAACCCAGCCCAAGTGGTCGGATTCTCCGTTAGCAGATGCAGTAACTGTTTTCACGGACGCTGGAAAGCGCTCCAAGTCTGCTGCAATAACATGGAAAGACGAACAAGGCTGGCAACACCAAATTTTAAAGGGCCAGGACAACGATTCATTACAGACATTAGAGCTCTATGCGGTTGTATGGGCATTTATAAAATGGAAAGATGCCCCTTTAAATGTAGTATCTGATTCTCTGTATGTAGTAGGTATAGCTAATCGTATAGAGGACTCTGCTTTAAGAGATGTAAAAAATGAACGCCTTGCAGAATTATTAACTAGCTTACAGCTTGCTATAGCGCAGAGAAGCAAATCCTATGCGGTGATACATATACGAAGTCACCAATGGGTGGAGGGACTGGGAGAAGGCAATGCTCGGGCGGATAAATTAGTTGCCGCTCCAGCCACTGAAGCGCCATTATCTCCCTTCTGTAGAGCTAGGGAGGCTCATGCTATTTTTCACCAGAATGCTAAGGGACTTGCGCGGGCTTACAAACTGTCTAGAGCTGATGCACAAGCGATAGTAAAAGCTTGTCCAATATGTAGTAATTATAATTCAGGGGTGGGACTCGGAGTCGGGACAAACCCCAGAGGGCTTAAAGCCAATGAAGTGTGGCAAATGGATGTTACTCATGTTCCAGCATTTGGACGATTGAAATATCTGCATGTAACAATAGACACTTATAGTCACATGATCTGGGCTACACCGCAGCCTGGAGAAAAAGTTCGGGATGTACGACGTCATCTTGCCAGTTGTTTTGCAGTAATGGGAGTACCACAGACTATAAAGACTGATAATGGTCCAGCCTATGTTAGTGGGCCATTCAAGCGATTCATGGAACTATGGGACATTAAACATATTACTGGTATCCCACATTCACCAACTGGTCAGGCTATTGTGGAAAGGGCTAATGGAACAGTTAAACAATATTTAGAAAGGTTTAAAGACATTATTGATGTTAGAGAAAGGGTAGACAAGACTCTATTTGTTCTGAATCATTTGTGTGTTTTTGGGGAACATGACGAACCACCTGTAGCACGTCATTATACCAAATCTGAAAATGATAACAAATGTGCTATGAGAGTATTGTACAGAGATATGAAAACAGGGCAATGGTTAGGGCCTGCTGATGTGATTTATGTGGGACGAGGTTATGTATGTGTCTCTTCCCCTACAGGTCCGACCTGGGTGCCTAGTCGGTGTGTAAAGCCAGCCATCGAAGAAAGAAGAGGATGACAACGATCATGGCTGAAGTAACAGAACAAGGGACTTTGATTATGCTATCAGTTATAATAATGGCTGGACATGGTAATGCTATCTTAGGGAAGATTGACCCTCAGCAGAATATGTGGGTCACCTGGGCTAATGAAACCAGACAGAGTTCATTTTGTCTGTTTCTTGCTTCTGCATCTGATCCTTTTAGAACATGCTTGTTTGGGGTTCCAATAGGGGATCCAAAGGAACTGAGTGAAATGTTAGCACCATACTCTGCCAGTGTTACTTTACTTAGTAGATCCCTTTCTGCTAATGTCTCGGATGGAGTAGTTGCTGCCCTGCAAGCTCTTAATAACTCATTGCCATGGGACCCTCAAGAACTGGATCTCCTGGGGTCTGTGGTAGTAGGGAATAGCAGTAGTAACTGGACACAAACATGCTTTGTACTCCATGAAGGGAAACAAAATAAAACGCACTGGACCAACATAACATCGAGGACCCTTGGATTTGAGGCCAATGGACATTACTGTGGATGGAACAACACCGGGAATATTAGTGTACCATTTGGGGCGTATGGAATAGGTGATACCAATTCAATCTGGTTTCAAAGTCAGGCCAAAGCTTTGCCACCTGGTATGTTTTTAATCTGTGGGGACCGTGCATGGCAAGGGATACCAGCTAGTGCTTTTGGGGGTCCGTGTTACCTAGGACGACTCACACTTTTCGTTCCAGATTTGCACTTGTGGAAGAACTCGACAGGGAGCAGAAGAATTAAACGAGATCTAAATACTTTGGGTTCTGACTGTAATGATGGTGTAGAACTGTGGGGTCCAGCAGAAAGATTCTTTGCTTCTTTAGTGCCTGGTGTGGGAACTGCACATGCTTTGACTAACATTAATAAGCTTGCTTGTTGGGCTGTTAAACAATCAAATGTAACAACACAAGTTCTTTCTGAAATGTCGCAAGATATGGAGAGCATAAGACATGCTGTGTTACAAAATAGGGCCGCTATTGATTTCTTGTTATTAGCTCAAGGACATGGGTGTGAAGATGTAGAAGGAATGTGTTGCTTTAATCTCTCTGATCATGGGCAATCAATTCACAATCAATTGAAATGGTTAATGGATCATACACAAAAAATTACGATACAGAATAATTGGTTTGATGATTGGCTTAAATCTGTCTTTGGAAATGTAGGGGGATGGGTTTTTAACTTAATCAAAGAGGGACTTCGCCTTTTGCTTATAATTGTATTGATTATAATTGCTGCACGGGTAGTCTTTAGCTGCTTATCTAGGAAACTAGAACAACTCACAGAGAAGGTGTTTGTAGCCCAAAATAAAAACGGGGGAATTGTGGAGGAATGGTTAAGCGAAGTAGGCCATGTGAACATTGCACAGCTAGGAGGCCGCAAGTTAACAAAGTATCGAACACAGCTCAAATGAGCCTGAGAAAGTACGTAAATAAGCCTGAGAAAATACGTGAATGCGGCCTGGGAAGGAATGTAAGTTCTGGGAGGTTTTAGGGAGGTTTCAGGGAGGTTTCAGGTACAAGAACATGATATCTGTTGGTATGCTGGGAAAGTACTAACTGTGTTACTTTGGTGGGAAACTAGCTGATAGAATAGAGAAATGCACTAACCAATCATGAGCTTAGCTTTTGCAATATGTATGAGCTAATTATATTGAATTAGATAAAAGACGACTGAGCTATCCAATAAATCGAAGTTCACTGATCACTCATATTGAGCGTCTGTGTCTTCCTTCCGTCGACAACAAATGTCCTCGCAACATATATCCTCAGTGATTTTATTTATGGCCCTCAAATCCTGAACTAGCCTATAGCTTTTTCATCTGCCTTTTTAATTGGCAATATGGGTGCATTGTATTCTGATTCGCATTCAATCAATAATCCATACTGTAAAAATTGATCAATTATCTCTTTAATTCCTTTCCTATCTTCTATCCTCAAAGGATATTACTTAACCTTAACGGGTTTCTGTCCTGGCTTTAATTTAATAATCATTAAGGTCACATTTTTAGCTCTTCCAGGGACTTCGGTAGCCCAAACTCCTGGACATACTTGATCTGTGATCTCTAAAGGTATTTCACTTTTAGGGTCAGTTTGTATTAGTGCCAAGCTTAACACATTTATTAGTTGTTCTTCTCCTGTTCTTAATTCCATTTTCCCCTTTTCAAAGACAATTTCTGCTCCTACTTGCTCTAATAAATCTCTACCTAAGAGTGCCCATGAGGAGCTAGGCATAGATAAAAATCTGTGTATGCCCCATTGTTTCCCTAACTTGTACTTCAAAGGTTCACAAAAATAAGCCTTTTCAGTTACACCTTGTCCTGGTTTCAGTTAGAACAGAGTTAATTTTCTTCCTAGTAGCTGGGAGAATGCTATGTTTTGGCTTAGGATGAGAAGAGTGCTGATAACACCCCGATGTTTCAATTGTTGCAGAGCAATGCTTATACCAAGCCAAGGACATCTCAGCTTCTTGCTTTGTCCTGCCAACAGGCAGGCTGGGGGTGCAGTAAGAGCTGGGAGGGGACAGACCCAGGACAGGTGACCCAAACTAGCCAAAGGGGTATTCCATAGCATCTGACGTCAGGCTAAACAATACATAGGGGTGGCTAGCCAGGGGGAGGGGGCCGGACTGCTCGGGGTTAGGCTGGGCATCGGTCAGCGGGTGGTGAGCAATTGCATTGTGCATCACTTGTTTGTACACATTATTAGTAGTGGTACTATTATCATCATTGTATTATTATTATTATTATTATTATTATTATTATTATTATTATTATTATTATTATTATTATTATTATTATTATTATTATTATTATTTTGTCTTATTAAACTGTCTTTATCTCAACTCATGGGCTTCACTTTCCATTTCTCTCCCCCGTCCCAGAGAGGGAGGGGGAGGGTGAGCGAACAGCTGCGTGGTGTTTAGCTGTCGGCCGGGTTAAACCATGACACACCTTTTACCCTAACATAATAATTCTGTGAAGGCATTAATGCTTGATTTAGAACTGAATACGTTGCCCCATAGCAATAAGAAATTTCACTTCCATTCCTCCCCTAGCTTCATTATAACCAGTGGAGGATCCGCTAGGGTAGATTCCCCAGGTCCCCGTTATTCCTGTTGAAATCAGGTGTTGATTACCCTAGGAAAAGGCTAGTCAATTTGTCCTCCAAAGCCAGGTCCAAACCGTTTTGATTTATTTATTTATTTATTTATTTATTTATTTATTTATTTATTTATTTATTTATTTTCATTACATTTCAGAGTTGGTCCAAAAATTCCATAGGGCTTTCTTTTAGACCTTGTTGGAAGCATATTCTCAATTCCCAATTCATCCAGGTTTTAGTATTTACTTAGCCGTTCATGATTTTCAGGATGATTCGGGTCTTAGTGGGGGTCGGTCAGGGGAATGCAATTGTCCACAGTTCCCTGAACGGTCCCATCAGCAATCTGAGCTCGCACATGAACTCAGGTTGTTTTAAGAGTTGACCTCTTTTCTGTTTCTGTGACAACTCTCTCGGACCGATCATGGTCCCTTTGCCCTAAAGGGCTAACACCCATGATTTTAAGATCTCTGCCTCGGGCAGAGGCAGAACTATTAACATTCCTACATCCTCTTTCCCTGCTCATTCAACTTCAAACACCTTTAACACTTTCAACAACCCTTTTAACACTTCCTTTATCTTTCTCCAGCCTGTACTTCTCTAATGCCAACATCAAAGGTTCAGTCAGGGGCCAACTTAATTCCCTACCTTTTCCCACCAAGATGCTGAAACATCAGTATACAACATTTCATCCTGTTCTGCTTCTCAAAAAACAACATTAACTGTAGCAAAATATTATAGTTTAAAGTTCCATTTAGGGGCCACTTTGCTCCACATTCCAGCTTATAAAGCGGCCACCACTGATTACGATATTTTATCAATGTTTTCCTGTTCACACTTCCACCGGCAGATCCTCCAATATCTTTCCAGTGACTTAAAACACATCCTAACACACTTTTCTTTAAAATTTCACTGCTTGTTTGCCCCCCCAGTTTCCAGTTTACACTTTCAGAATACACATGTTACTTACAAAAGCGTATCACAAAACGTATCACTCACAAAAATACGGGCACGCAATATCTTTCAGTAGCGATGTCACAAAACTACTATTACCAGCAATATTGCCAAAATCACAGTAACAATAGTCAGAGTCAAATTCCACATGCGGTAAGTCAGAAAACCGAACTGTGTAACACCGTAACGATATCTTTCTTATAACAATGCCACGAACCTACTATTACCACCAGGAAAATAGCCAAAATCGCAGTAACAATAACCAGAGTTAAATACCATACTCCATGAGTCAGAAAACCGAAATAGACAACACAATTCCAGATGGACCTTAAAGCAAGCTCCTTCCTTAAGGTCCCCAAACATGTACTTATGGTGCTAACCACAAAGTATATACCAAACACTGCCTCGCAGAAGATCACCTTCTGACTTACAGACAGTTCCAGATGACCGGTCTACCAGAAAACCAAACCAGAATAGAGAATATACTCACTTACAATGATGGGGTCCTTGTCTGCCTCCGCAGTGATCCGGTGAGTCGAGGAGTCCCTCCGGGAAATCCCGGGGGTACCCTAGGGAGTCCTGTTCCCAGTGGGTCCTGCGGTCCGGCAGAGAGGTTGTCCCATCTGGGTCGCCAAATTGATTCAAAGATCGAAGCCGAAATTCCTTTAAGTGGTATATTCTTTATTGCTGCGCTGGATGCACGGGGGATCTCTCCACCTATCGTGCATACCCAAAGCAGAAAGCAGTCTTGAATTTATACAATCAATCTATCAATATTCTACAAGCACCTATACATATGCATTACCTATCCCCGCCTTCCCTCGCTTCTCATGCTAATTAGCCTTTTGGCACCTTGCGCCTGCGCAGAGCCTTCCAAGAATTGTGGGCAGGGGTCTTTGGGACGTGGGCAGGGGTCTTTGGGAGGAAGACCCCGAGTCTTCCTCACAGTGTACTTTTCACCTTTGGTCAGGAATCTGCTGAATTGGCATGTTTCTTAATTGCAAGAGCTGGTTGTTGCCAATTCTCCCGTTTGTTGTATCTTTATAATGAATTCCAATGTCCAGTTTCGAGAGTTATAGTCCTTACATTCGTTTCTCTGTCCGCCTGCCGCTTCCTTATCATGAGTTCCAGTGTCTTGTTTCGAGATATACAGTCCTTGTCTGGGGATTGTCCTTGCCTCCCCAATACCTCCTTAATCAGCCTGCACACAATTATCTGAGAATGAAAGCTGCTTTCCAGTAATTCAGAAAGCCAAGTTATGTCTCAGCCTTGAGCATCTTGGGCTTTTGGGCCTGTCTGTAACATTTGGCACCAGCACTAATACTTTTTTTGGCATATGTTTAGCGTTTGGGGCCTGTGTCTGGGATTTGGGCCCTGTCTCGAACCACTGGGGCTTTGTCCTGGGTTTTGGAGCCTGCCTCTAGAGTTCAGGGCCTGTGATTAGGCTTTTGGGGTCTGTGTCTGGGGGCTGGTATCTGGGGGCAAGGGGGGAGCTGCTTGTAGACCCTAGGGGCCGGCATTGAGGGGGTTGGGAGCTGACTCTACACCTTTGGGGCCTGCTTCTGGGGGCGGGGGGGGGGTTGAGACCAGCATCTGGGGGAGGGGTGGGAGCTCTTTGTATTCCTTTGGAGCCTGTGTCGGGGGGCGGGGGGGGGGGGGGCGGAAGGGGAGGTTTGGTTGGGAGGTGCTTGTACACTGTTGGAGCCTGGGTTGAGGGAGGAGGTTTGGAGCTGCTTCTACAGCTTTGGGCCTGGCATCGGGGGTAGGGGGTTGGGTGCTGGTTGTAGGGGCCTGTGTTTGGGGGGGGGGGCTTGGGACCTGCGTCTGGGGGAGGGGTGGGAGCTGCTTGTACACCTTTGGGGCCTGCATGTGTGGGGGGTCAGGGCCTGTGTCTAGCGGGCTGGGAACTGCTTGTACAATGTAGGAATCTGTTTCTGCAGGGTGGCTGGGAGCTGTTTGTACAACTTTGGGGCCAGCATCTGGGGGTGGCTGGGAGCTGCCTGTACACTGTAGGGGCCTGTGTTTGTGGGGGGCTTGGGGGCCTCCCTCGGGGGGGGGGGGGGAGGGTTGGGAGCTGCTTGTATAGGGTAGGGGGCCTGCCTGGCAGGGGTTGGGAGCTGCTTGTAGAATTTGGGTCGCTGTGTCTGGGGGGGCGGTTGGGGCCTGTGTCTCAGGGGTGTTGGGAACTGGTTGTACACCTTTGGGTCCTGTCTCTGGGGGGGGAGCTACTTGTACCCTTACCATAAGCCGTACTCTAACACATACTTCTACCAGTACCCTTACCCTTACCGTAACCCTTACCTTTACCCTTAATCTTACCCTTACCAAAGCATTACCCTTACCCTTAACGTAAGCCTAAACCTTAACCTTATCCTTACACTTACACTTACCGTAACCCTTACCCTTTCTGCTACACTTACCCTTAGCCTAAATCTAAACCTTACACTTACCCTAACCCTAACACTTACCCTTACCATTACCCATATACTTACTCTTACCCTAACCCTAAATCTTACCCAAACACTTACCCTGACCCTTACATTAACCCTAAACCGTACCCTAAAACTTACACTTACTCTTAACCTTAACCTTACGCTTAACCTTAACCTACTACTTACCCTTTCTTATCCGTCACCATACACCTAAAATTAACCCTAACCATTACCCTAACACTTACCCTTACCCTAACCCAAACCCTAATCCTAACTCTAAACCTTACCCTGACTTGTACACTTATCCTTATCCTTACACTTACCCTAACACTTACCCTTACACTTATCCTTATACATATAACTTACCCTTACCCTAAACCTTAACCTTAACCTAACTCTAACCCTAAACCTTACCTTAACCCTTACCCTGACCCTTACATTAACCCTTACCCTTACCCTAAAACTTACACTTACTCTTAACCTTAACCTTACCCTTAACCTTAACCTAATACTTACCCTTCCGTTTCCCTCACCCTAACCCTAAAATTAACCCTAACCATTACCCTAACACCTACCCTTACCCTAACCCTTACTCTAACCCTTACAATGACCCGTACCCTTACACATACACTTACACTTACTCTTACCCTAAACCTTACCCTTACCATAAGCCATATTCTAACAAATTCTACCCGTACCCTTACCCTTACCGTAATCCTTACCCTTTATGTTACCTTAAACCTTACCCTTACCCTAAAACTTACCCTTATCGTAAACCTTACCCTTTCTGCTACATTTACCATTAGCCTAAATCTAAACCTTACACATACCCTTACCTTAACCCAATACTTACCCTTACGTTTCCCTCACCCTAACCCTAAAATTAACCCTAACCATTATTCTAACACTTACCCTTACCCTAACCCTAACCCTTACTCTAACCCTTACCCTGACCCATACCCTTACACTCACCCTTACCCTTACATTACCCTAACTCTTACCCATACCATAACCCATACCCTAACACATATTTTTACCCTTAACCTTACCGTTACCCTTACGCTTACTCTATCCGTTACCCTTACGCTTACCCTTAACATAAACCTTACCATTAATCTTACCCTTACGCTAACCCTTACCCTTACCCTATCCCTTACACTTATCCTTATCCATACCCTTAACCTTACCCCAACCCTTACCCTTAAGCTGAACCTAACCCTAAACCTTACCCCAAACCTTTCCCTGAACCTTACATTAACCCTAACCCTTAACCTAAACCTTACACTTACTCTTAACCTTAACCTTACCCTTAACCTTAAGCTAGTACTTAACCTTACATTTTTCTCACCCTAATCCTAAAATTAACCCTAACCATTACCCTAACACTTAACCGTTACACTTACCCTTATTCTATCCGTTACTCTTACACTTTCCCTTAACATAAACCTTACCCTTTACCTTACCCTTACCATAAGCCATACATCAACACTTACATGTACACTTACGCTTACACTTATCCTAGTAATTACTCGTACAATTACTCTTAACCTAACCATAAACATTAAGGATAAGCTTAAGGGTCACCCTTAAGGTTACCGTTATCCTAACACTTACACTTAAGTTCATGGTAAGGGTTAGAGTAAGGGTAAGTGTTAGGGTAATGGTTAGGCTAATTTTAGGTTTAGGGTGAGGGAAACAGAAGGGTAAGTATTAGGTTAAGTTTAAGGATAAGGTTAAGAGTTATGGTAAGGGTTAGGTTTAATGTAAGGGTAAGGGTTTGGGAAATGTTTAGGATAAGGGTAAGAGAAGGGATAATGGTAAGGGTAAGGATGATGTTTAGTGTAAGGGTTAGATTTAGTTAAGGGTAAGGGTTAGTGTAAGTTTAAGAGTAAGGGTAAGTGTATGTGTATGTGTAAAAGTACGGGTAATTGTAAGGGTTAGAGTAAGGGTTAGGGTAAGGGTAAGTGTTAGGGTAATGGTTAGGGTTAATTTTAGGGTTAGGGTGAGGGAAACGTAAGAGTAAGTATTAGGTTACAGCTAAGGTTAAGGTTAAGAGTAAGTGTAAGGTTTAGTGTAAGGATTAGGGTTAATGTAAGGGTCAAGGTAAGGGTTGGGGTAAAGGTTTAGGTAAAGGGTAAAAATATGTATATTGTAAGGGTGAGGGGTTAGGGTAATGGTTAGATTTTAGTTAGATTTAGGTAAGGGTGAGGGTTCGGGTAAGGTTTAGAATTAGGCAAAGGGTAAGTGTAGCAGAAAGGGTAAGGTTTAGGATAAGGGTAAGTGTTAGGATAAGGGTAAGGTTTAGGGTTAGCTTAATAGTAAGGTTAAGGGTAATTGTACGAGTAATTGCTAGGGTAAGTGCAAGCGTAAGTGTACATGTAAGTGTTGTTGTATGGCTTATGGTAAGGGTAAGGTCAAGGGTAAGGTTTATGTTAAGGGTAAGCGTAAGGGTAACGGATAGAGTAAGGGTAAGGGTAAGGTTAAGGGTAACGGTAAGGTTAAGGGTACAAATATGTGTTAGGGTATGGGTAAGAATTAGGGTAAGTATAAGGGCAAGGGTAAGGGTAAGGGTACAGGTCAGGGTAAGGGTTAGAGTAAGGGTTAGGGTTAGGGTAAGGTTAAATGTTAGGGTAATGGTTAGGGTTAGTTTTAGGGTTAAAGTCAGGAAAACGTATGCGTAAGTATTAGGTGAATGTTAAGGGTAAGGTTAAGGTTAAGAGTAAGTGTAAGTTTTAGGGTAAGGGTTAGGGTTAATGTAAGGGTCAGGGTAAGGGTTGGGGTAAGGTTTAGGGTAAGGGTTAGGTTCAGGATAAGTGTTAGGGTAAGGGTAAGGTTAATGGTAACCGTAAGTGTAAAGGTAAGGGTTACGGTAAGGGTAAGAATAAGGGTATGGGTAACGGTAAGGGCGAGGGTTAGGCTAAGGGTAAGTGTAAGGTTTAGACTTAGGCTAAGGGTAAGTGTAGCAGAAAGGGTAAGCTTTAAAGTAAGGTTTAAGGTTTAGGCTTAGGTTAAGGGTAAGGGTAAGGGTACGGGTCAGGGTAAGGGTTAGAGTAAGGGTTTGAGTATGGGTAAGGGTAAGGGTTAGGATAAGTGTAAGAGTGCAAGCAAGGATTAGGGCAAGAGTAAGTGTAAGGGTAATAGAAAGGGTTAGGGTAAGTGTAAGGGTAAGGGAATGTGTTAGGATATGTTTTAGGGGAAGCAGAAGGGTAAGGGTTAGGTTAAGTGTAAGGGGAAGGGGAAGGTAAGGGGAAGGGTTGGAGTAAGGTATAGGGTAAGGGTAAGGTTATGGTTAAAGGAAAGAGTAAGGGTAAGGAAAAAGTAAAGGTAAGGATTTGGGTAATGGTAAGGGTGAGAAGGGTTAGGGTAAGGGTTACGGTAAGGGTTAGGTAACGCACTGTACAACCTGGGATGTCACACGCAGAGCTGCCTCTGGCAAGGTGAGTGAGGAACAGATGTAGCAGTTGTTGTGTTGTAGGTCTCACTGTTCCTCTAGGCATCCCCTCTTTGTCTTTTAGAGGTGTTGTAACTGTTTGAAGAGGGTAGATTGAAGCATCTGCCTCGGGGGCTGGTAAGCGGCAGAGGTAAGGGAGCAGATGAGAGTAACTTACCTAGTTGTGCTGTGTCTTTGGATGCTGCATCGGCCTATGCGTTTCTTTTTCTTTCACAGGTGTCTCGCACAGGCTCAAAGGAGCAAACTGCACTCTGAAGAGCTGTGTAAGAAGAGGGGCTGGTCATGAGCTGGGTTGGAGCAGAACGACCAAGTAGCACAAGGTGACTATGAAAGGTGTCCGTCTTGCTTTGCAGGTGCCGTGGCAGGCTCTCCACAGAAGTGGATAAGGATATGAGATAAGGCCAGAGAGCGACAAGGAGCGGCACGTGCAGGGATGGTTTTGAAGCGCTGCGGTGGCTTACTCTTCTGTTCATCAGGTGCCACAGGCAAGGTGGGTTGTAACATCAGTCGTTATATTTGCATGAAAGCAGTTCACTTGAATGCCACAGTGCATCTGAGTAGGGTGTTCTAGCAGAACAAGCTTGTCTGGCACAGCGGTGCCTGATGGCAGTGTGTTTCCTCAGGTGAAGAGGTGCCTGAAGCCCCATCCTATCTAGCCTGCACACAATTATCTGAGAATGAAAGCTGCTTTCCAGTAATTCAGAAAGCCAAGTTACGTCTCAGCCTTGAGCATCTCGGGCTTTTGGGCCTGTCTGTAACATTTGGCACCAGCACTAATACTTTTTTTGGCATATGTTTAGCGTTTGGGGCCTGTGTCTGGGATTTGGGCCCTGTCTCGAACCACTGGGGCTTTGTCCTGGGTTTTGGAGCCTGCCTCTAGAGTTCAGGGCCTGTGATTAGGCTTTTGGGGTCTGTGTCTGGGGGCCGGTATCTGGGGGCAAGGGGGGAGCTGCTTGTAGACCCTAGGGGCCGGCATTGAGGGGGTTGGGAGCTGACTCTACACCTTTGGGGCCTGCTTCTGGGGGCGGGGGGGGGTTGAGACCAGCATCTGGGGGAGGGGTGGGAGCTCTTTGTATTCCTTTGGAGCCTGTGTCAGGGGGCGGGGGGGGGGGGGGGGGGGGCGGAAGGGGAGGGTTGGTTGGGAGGTGCTTGTACACTGTTGGAGCCTGGGTTGAGGGAGGAGGTTTGGAGCTGCTTCTACACCTTTGGGCCTGGCATCGGGGGTAGGGGGTTGGGTGCTGGTTGTAGGGGCCTGTGTTTGGGGGGGGGGGCTTGGGACCTGCGTCTGGGGGAGGGGTGGGAGCTGCTTGTACACCTTTGGGGCCTGCATGTGTGGGGGGTCAGGGCCTGTGTCTAGCGGGCTGGGAACTGCTTGTACAATGTAGGAATCTGTTTCTGCAGGGTGGCTGGGAGCTGTTTGTACAACTTTGGGGCCAGCATCTGGGGGTGGCTGGG
Organism: Aythya marila; assembly: GCF_965140915.1. Taxonomy (NCBI): domain Eukaryota; kingdom Metazoa; phylum Chordata; class Aves; order Anseriformes; family Anatidae; genus Aythya; species Aythya marila. Next base: position 350,706 of record NW_028137780.1, read on the forward strand.
AGCTGCCTGTACACTGTAGGGGCCTGTGTTTGTGGGGGGCTTGGGGGCCTCCCTCGGGGGGGGGGGGGGAGGGTTGGGAGCTGCTTGTATAGGGTAGGGGGCCTGCCTGGCAGGGGTTGGGAGCTGCTTGTAGAATTTGGGTCGCTGTGTCTGGGGGGGGGGGTTGGGGCCTGTGTCTCAGGGGTGTTGGGAACTGGTTGTACACCTTTGGGTCCTGTCTCAGGGGGGGAGCTACTTGTACACTTTTGGGGTCTGTATTTGAGGGGGGTTGGGAGCTGCTTGTGCACTTTTGGACCTATGTTTAGGCTGGTTGGGAGTTGCTCATGCATTCTAGGTGCCTCCCTTTTGAGAAGGGTTGGGGCCTGCATCTGTGGGTGGTTGGGAGCTGCTTGTACACTATAGGGGCCATGGTCTTGGAGGGGGGTCTGGGCTGTTTATACACTTTTGTGGCCTGTGTTTGGGGGGGGGGGGGTGGGCCTGTGCCTGGGGAAGTTGGGAGCTGTTTGTTCACTCTAGGAGCCTCCATTTGGGGGTCTTTGGGGCCTCCCTTTGAGGGGGAGGGAGTTGGGAGTTGGTTGTACACCTCCGCATCCCATGTCTTGGGGAGGGGGGGGGGGAGTGGGACCGGTCTCTGAAGGGGCGGGTTGTGAGCTGCTTGTACACCTGTGTCGGGGGGAGGGTAGGGGGGTTGGCGGGGGTCGGGTCCGGGTCTTGGGCCAGTGTCTGGGTGGAGTCCAGTTCTTGGGAGGGGGTGGTGGGGTAGGAGCTGCTTGTGGGCAGTTGGGGTCTGCATCTGGGTGTGGTTGGTGCCTGCTTCTGTTGGCAGTTTGGGGCCTGCTTGTAGACTTGTGCAGCCTGGGTTTGGGGGCTTTTCTGTAACGTTTGGGGTCTGCATTTTTGCTTTGGGATGCATCTTGAGCTTTTGAGGCCTAGCAGTAGCATTTGGGGCCTGCATCTGGGGCTTTTCTGTAGCATTTTGGTTGCGTATTTGTGATTTGGGGCCTGTATCGTGGGTTTTGCCTTTTTTGTAGTTTCCATCTTTGTGTGTGTGTGTTTCGTTGTTGGTTGTCTGGGGTTAGGGGCAGTTTGGGGTTTGGATTAAGGTCAGTGTCATTAGCGTTAGGGGGTTGATAATAAGGGTTAGGGTTGTGGTTAGAGTTGTTAGGTTTAAGGGGAATAAGGATTTCAGGGTAAGGGGATCAAGGTTGTGGGAATAAAAATGTTGTTTTTGCGCAGTTACATCCTGTAGAGGGAAGGAAGGTGGTATTGAGATATGCTTGCAGTGATAAGACAGCTTAACAGTGTGAAATGAGTTCATCTGATTCGTGTCAATATGGAACAATGCTAGGGCCGCATGATATGATGAAAAGTCTGAGAAAACCAGAGTGGTTAATATATATAGTTCTTGAATCTTGCAAAGGAATGGTCCAGCAATTCGGGTCAATAGGGGATAAGAGAACAAAGGGGTTTCAGAATAACTGCTAACTATTACAACTGTTGCATGGGACACTATGCAAGTGTCTGCCATCCAGCCAAGATGGACAAAGGAGATGGACAAGAGAAAAGCCTGGGAGGAAGACTACGAGCCTTCAGTACGAGCGGCCCCCAGAGGGACCACCGGAGACTGATAACGCCTGCACCAGTGGGAGGGTTTGGATTCTGGGAACTAATTAGAATAACCCTGCCTTTTGTAGAAGTAGTAATGAATATGTATTAGCCTAGCAGCATAAAAACCAGCCGCCTGATGTAACTTGTGTGCGTCTTGGTGGAGCAGAGACTCCTGGCGCACCCAGCGCTGCTTGCTTACCTCTATTCATTTAATAAATTGTAAATTTCAATTGCAATCCTATTTGGGACCCAGTCATTTATTACAAGTGGGCGCTCGTCCGGGAGGGCTTTGGTTCCTGATTTCTGGTTTGATCTAGGAGAGGCACCCCCACCATTTGGTGGCTGCTGTTTGAGTCAGGTCGGAACTAATGGCATCTTGAACCTGAATAAAGGTAAGCAACGTTTCTGATTCTTTTTTTCAGCTCCCTTGCCAGCTGCAGCACTATATTTTGCCCGTAACTGTGTGTGTGAAGATCCGAACGAAGATGACGGAGTCGTAAGCATTTAAAGCGTATACCGTTCGGTTGGGTGGGGTTCGGTTGCCTGTGTGTGTAAGAGTGTGACTGAGATGGAACTTAGTCCTGAAGCGATTGTGGAGGTCTTCTAACCGCAGTTCCAATCTCCCACGAGGGACTTGGCCGGTGAAGGACCGAAGGGATTCCTATAGGATTTGTGGGTGTGTGATAGGTCCTCGACCCCCTGCAAGACACTCTTACTAAGGTAACCAAGGGCTGTGGGAATTGCCAGAGTAAAATTCCTAGATGGGTCAGACAAAATCGAAGACCAGAGACCAGAAGAAAGGGAGCAAATTACCAGTCATACCACCAGAAAGTCCATTAGGAATAACGATTTGAAATTGGAATGATAGGGACCCCAGAAAAGGAAAAAGTAAATTAAAAATGGTCCAGTATTGTGTGACAGAATGGCCAAAGGAGCCTTTAAGACTACATGTCTTTTGGCCTGTTTTTGGATCCTTCGAAGACTGGATTTGCCAGGCCTTAAATATCCATGTTAATTCAAAGGAACCTTTTAGCCAGGAAGAAAGTGATTATGCAGGATTATGGATCAGGAAGACTTCAGGTCCTTTTCCAGCCTCAATATTTACACTAAAAGCAGGTAAGAAATTTGAAGAACAAGAAGAACATGAAAAAGAAAAAGAAGATAAACGTGAGCCGTTGGATAAGCTACCACCTCCATATCCTAACAATCCACCCCCGGCGGCTCCCCCTCCGGTGGCTGTGGTATCGCCACCAGTACCACCGTTGCCCCAGCTTCCACCACCAACAGCACCAGAATTAGACCGACCTCCGGCCGCATGCAGGAGAAGTAGGACGGATGTATCTGAGAGGGCTTCTCTATATCCCTTAAGGGAGGTAACTGGTGTATAACTGGTGCGCGTCTTGGTGGAGCAGAGACTCCCGGCGTACCCAGCACTGTTTGCTTACCTCTATTCATTCAGTGAATTGTAAACTTTGATTGTAATCCTATTTGGGACTTTTATTTATTATAACAGACAAGCTTGTAAAACGCAGACAACCAGAATCCTTACAGCAATTAGGTGGAAATCACGGCGTAAGAAACATTACCACCTCAAAGAGTAAAAACCTCAAAAGAAATGTGACTTGTAACAGGCCAGCAGCTGTGTATTTTCTGTGAAGCACCAGCTAGATTATGAACCTTGAATAGCACAGTTAAAGGGGAAACAGGGGAGGGTCGGGAGGGTCCCGGTCCTCGACAGAAAAAAAAAGTGTATAAACTGTGTATGGAATTAGTAGGCACCCTCCTGCTTGTGGGACACCCGCCATTGTAATCTCGAATAATAATGCTACTGTACTGAGATCCTCGACTCAGCCTATGCTATTTGCTACAGAATGATTCAGGGTTTTAAGGTTTCAGGGATTGGGCACTAGGGTTGGGTTGCAGGGTAAGAGGTTTCAGGGTTTATGTTTAGGATTTTAAGGTTTTTAGGGTTGGAGTTTTAACGGTTAGGGTTTTAAGGATTTGGGGGTTAGGGTTTTAAGGGTTTCAGGGTTAGCGTGTTAGGGTATTAGAGTTTTTTGGGTTGTAGTGTTGATATGTTTTTTAGGGTTAGAGTCTTAAGGTTTTATTTTTGGTCAGTTATTTACGGTTAGGGTTTTAAGATCTTTTTTTTTTTTTTTTTTTTTTTTCAGGTTAGGTTCTCCAGGGCCAGGGTTTTGAGTATCCTAATTTTGGGGGTTTGGATTTTGAGCATCTTAATTTTTGGGGTTAGGCTTTTGTGTGCCCTAATTTTTTGGGATCAGCTTTCAAGCATCCTAAGTAGTTGGGTTAGGGTTTTGAGCATCTTAATATTTTGGGTCTGGGTAATGAGCATCCTCAGTTTTCAGGATAGGGTTTTGAGCATCTTAATGTTTCCAGGATAGCGTTTGGAGCGTCCTAATGTTTTGGGTTGGGGCTTTGAGCGTCCTAATGTTTTTGGGTTAGGGTTTGGAGCGTCCTAAATTTTGAGGATAGGGTTCTGAGCATCTCAGTGTTTCCAGGATAGGGTTTTGAGCGTCCTAAGTATTTGGGATAGGTCTTTGAGCTTCCTAATGTTTTCCGGATAGGGTTTGGAGCATCTTAATGTTTTGGGTTTGGGTTTTGAGCGTCCGAATGTTTTTGGGTTAGGGCTTGGAGCATCCTAATGATTTTGGGTTAGGGCTTTGAGCGTCCTGTTTTCGGGATAGGGTTTTGAGCGTCCAAAGTTTTTGGGTTTGGGTTTTGAGCGTCCAAAGTGTTATAAGTTGCCCCCTTAATTAATTTTCAGAGAGCATTGTATTAATCATAGAAAGGAATTTATTGAGTAAGCAAACATCAAGCAAAACAGCACTGGGCAGCCGGGGAGTCTCAGCTCCGCCAACGGCACGCACCTCACCCCTGCCAGGGTCCCTTTTTATACCTTGCTAATTCTGGGATTACTCAGCACATCCTGGTATATTCTGCGACTGCGCGCACTGTTGCTATGTTCCCTCAACATAACCCTAAAATTAACCGTAACCATTACCCTAACACTTATCCTTACCTAACCCTAATCCTAACCCTTAGTCTAACTTTTAACCCTGACCCATAACCTTAGACTTCCCCTACCCTTACCCTTACTCTTCCCCTTACCCTAACCCTTACCCTTACACTTACGGTTACCATTAACCTTACCCTTACCCGAACACTTACCCTTACCCTATCCCTTACACTAATCCTTATCCATACAACTTCCGCTTACCCTAACACTTAACCTTAACCTAACCCTAACCCTAAACCTTACCTGAACCCTTACCCTGACCCTTACATTAACCCTAACCCTAAAACTTAACCTTAACCTTACCCTTAACCTTAACCTAATACTTACCCTTACTTTTCCCTCACCCTAACCCTAAAATTAACCCTAACCATTACCCCAACACTTACCCTTACCCTAACCCTCACCCTTACCATAACCCATACTCTAACACATACTTCTACCCGTACCTGTACCCTTACCGTAACCCTTACCCTTACCGTTACCGTAACCCTTACCCTTACCCTATCCCTTACCCTTAACCTAACCCTAAACCTTACCCTTATCCTAACACTTACCCTTACCGTAAACCTTACCCTTTCTGCTACACTTACCCTTAGCCTAAATCTAAACCTTACACTTACCCTTAGCCTAACCCTCGCCCTTACCATTACCCATACCCTTATTCTTACCCTTACCGTAACCCTACGGTTACCATTAACCTTACCCTTACCCTAACACTTATCCTGAACCTAACCCTTACCCTAAACCTTACCCCAACCCTTACCCTGACCCTTACATTAACCCTAACCTCTACCCTAAACCTTACACTTACTTTTAACCTTAACCTTACCCTTAACATTAACCTAATACTTACGCATACATTTTCCTGACTTTAACCCTAAAACTAACCCTAACCATTACCCTAACACTTAACCTTACCCTAACCCTAACCCTAACCCTTACTCTAACCCTTACCCTGACCTGTACCCTTACACTTACCCTTACCCTTATACTCACCCTAATTCTTACCCATACCATAACCCATACCCTAACACATATTTGTACCCTTAACCTTACCCTTACCCTTACTCTATCTGTTACCCTTACGCTTACCCTTAACATAAACCTTACCCTTGACCTTACCCTTACCATAAGCCCTACAACAACACTTACATGTACACTTACGCTTACACTTACCCTAGCAATTACTCGTACAATTACCCTTACCCTTACCCTTACCCTTAACCTAAGCCGAAACCTTAAACCTTACAGTAAACCTTACCCTTTCTGCTACACTTACCCTTAGCCTAAATCTAAACCTTACACTTACCCTTACTGTAACCCTCACCCTTACTGTTGCCAATACCCTTACTCTTACCCTTACCCTAACCCTTCTCCTTACACTTACTGTTACCTTTAACATTACCCTTACCCTAACACTTACACTTATCCTTATCCATACCCTTACCCTTACCCTAATCCTTACCCTTAACCTAACCCTAACCCTAAACCTTACCCCAGCCCTTACCCTGACCCTTACATTAACCCTAACCCTTACCCTAAAACTTACACTTACTCTTAACCTTAACCTTACCCTTAACTATTACCCTAACACTTACCCTTATGTTTCCCTCACCCTAACCCTAAAATTAACCCTAACCATTACCCTAACACTTACCCTTACCATAACCCATACCCTAACACGTACTTGTAGCCTTAACTTTACCATTCCCCTTACCCTTACCTTTACTGTCTCCGTTACCCTTACACTTACACTTAACATAAACCTTAAAGTTAACCTAACCCTTGTTATAAATGGCTCAGGATTCAAATTAGGATTAAATAAAAAAATAGGATTTATTGAAAGAATATAAAGGAATAGAGGTAAGCAAACAGCGCTGGGTGCACCGGGAGTCTCCGCTCCACCAGGACGCACACCAGTTACATCAAGCAGCTGATTTTTATGCTCCTAGACTAATACATATTCATTACTACTTCTAAAAAAAATAGATTATTAGAATTAGCTTCCGGGGTGCAGTCCCTCCTACTGGAGCATGCGCAGTCTCCTCTGGGGTCTCTTCTGGGGGTCTCTAGGGGTCTTTCATGCTGAAGGCTCGTAGTCTTCCTCTCCCCCTTTGTACTTACTTGGCACCATACCAAGTTTATAGAACATTCTCTTCAAGACTTGTCTCCCAGCCGTCCTTCAGCTTCTTTTTCCTTCCTCTTAATCTCTCGGCCCCCCTAACCAGATACCAAAGATCCGCATAGTATCCCATAACAGTCACTAGTTGTTATCAGTTGTTCTGAAACTCCCAGACATCAAACACAAACAGCTTCACGAGTAATTAAAACATTCTTCCCCAGCCATTCACAGACACATCTATAGCAGTGTTAGAAATAGAAGTCCGGAATAACAAAAGCAAACAGGTTCATAAATTTAAGGAGTGATAAATTGACTAGAATGAGGGGGAGACTGGGACACACTGCAGCTGTGGTTCAAGAATTAAATTGCCAGTGCAGGGCCCAGAGGCAGACAGGATTCAAACAGAATTGTTCTTTATGGACACGAATTGTTAAAACATTCCTCACAATCCCTTATCTTCTTTTTAACATCCCCAATTCGTGTCTCTTCTGTTATTAATAATTGGATTTCATCAGTTTGTTCTTGGAGGGTCCAATTCTTAAGCATCATAATTGACATATTCCCTTCTTTTTTTAATGAAGTTATTACAAATGTACTATTTATCACCCGGTGTATTAATAATGTAAGACAAGGTATCATACAAGGTACAAATAATAACGTAATTACACCACATAACAATAAAAATAACACTCTTTTGACCCATGGTCCACCAGGCAGCCATGAAAATAAATCCCATTCCATATCCTTCCAGGTTTGTGTTTGCTCGCTCACCTCCCCCCTCCTTCTCTGGGATGGGAGAGAGAAATGGGAAAGTGAAGCCTGTGAGTTGAGTTAAAAACAAGAAGATAATAACAATAATGATGATAATAGTACTACTAGTAATAATGTGTACGAAACAAGTGATGCACAATGCAATTGCTCACCACCTGCTGTCCGATGCCCAACCTTACCCCGAGCAGTCCGGCCCTCCTCCCAGCCTGCCTGCTGGCAGGACAGTGAGAAGCTGAATTTGGCTTGGTCCTTGGCTTGGTGTAAGCACTGCTGTGTAACAATTAAAAACAATTAAAACATCAGCATATTATTAACATTCTTCTCATCCTAAACCAGAACATAACATTCTATCAGTTACTAGGAAGAAACACCTTTTCATCAATCTTTAAACAGTAATTACTAAAGTTAAATTTTCCACAGACTTCTCCTTCTTGTGCTAGCAAACAATCCAAAGCTAGGCAATTTTGATACAAAGCAGTTCTCATCTTTATAACTCATTTAGATCAGTTCTCATCATTTATAACTATTTCTATTACAGCTAATAACCTAATTATTCTATTAAGTATATATACTGAGGTCCTATAGCCCCAGGATCTGTCTTCTGCCCATGTAGCTGGATCATAATAGGCAAACGCCTTCAGGGTCGATTCAGACTTGTGTTACCGTTCGGCCTGTCAGGGTGATCCAGCTCCTGTAAAACGAATCACAATTTTATATAGGTTTAAAAAAGAGGTTTTTTATGTTATTTTCTCGGGACAACCTGATCTTAGTGTGGGAGAAGTCCGGTCGAGGCCCTCTCATTCGGCAGTCAATACCGATAGGGGTTGCCTCCCTCGGTAGACCATACACACCACAGTGGAGGGTCCTGCCCCAGTCTTGCCTTCTCCCTTTTCTCCCTTTAGGCTTGTCCTTTTTATTTGGCATCCTTAATTCATGCAGAGCCTCGTTGCCAGAATATTAGTTCTCCCTTAGCTTGAGTTTCAGTTTCCCAGGAGCGGACTCAACCCTCCAAGTTTCAGTAGTTACTGGTCCTTTTATTCTGGATGCGTGGGTCCCTTTCTGCAGTTCTCACAGCTGTTTCAGTAGTCAGTAAAACAAGGTACAGTCCCTCACATCGAGGGTTCAGTGATTCTTCCCTCCCGTGGCTGCTTGTTGAAACACTTTATTTTTTATCTTCTGACAAGTTAAATAGCAGTTATTTAATTTGCTTTGCCGTATGGCCCTTTCCAGGTTCCTGTAGCAGGATTCATCTGATAGCCTTTCAGGTTGATACAGATTTGACTACAGGGTTTTGGCATTCATCACTATCTCCACAGTTTCACAGCTGGACAGTCACATTCATTTATGTTGCATTCCTTCAGGGGCTCATCACCCCAGTCCTTGCAGTCTCTCTGCTGGTTACACACTTTATTGATATCTATGCATTCTCCACTTCTGCACTTGAATTTGCCAGGTCCAGAGCACTGAATAACATTGTTACAGTTTGCTTCATCAGTGCCATCCAGACAGTCTCTCACACCACTGCACTGCCTACTCCCATGGACACAGTTCACATCTGAACTGGTCTGGCCTACAGGTCCAGGAAGGGCAGTTAATTTCATCTCTTCCATCCTTACAGTAAGGATCTCTATCACATCGCCACAATTGTCTTCATCTTCTCCACTGTCACAGTCTTTTTCACCATCACATTTCCATGACACTGTTCTCATATGACACAGCTCAGCACTTTCATCAGACCCATCTTCACAATCCAGATCCCCATCACACTGCCATCTGTTTGGCACACACTGACCACTGTTGCACACAAAGTCAGATTCAGCACACATCTTCTTGACACATCTTCTTCACACAAACACTCTCATCACTGCCATCTGAGCAGTCTTCACATTTTACTCTAGCACCGTCGGCAGCAGTGCACAGTCAGGCGAAGGCGAGCAGCAGGCAGAGCGCCTCGCCTCGCACCGTCACCTGTGTCACTTATACTACTCCTATTACCCATGCTGTTAGTGTCAGTGGCATCCTCCTTTTCTTTTTGCCACTGACCATTCACCACAAATGGATGAGACACATGATTACTAGTTAGGAAAGAGAGTGTAACGTCTGCTATATGGCTGCAGGCAGTGCCAGCTGCAACCTTAGGTTTGTGAAAGAGCCTGCTGGTGGTCATTTGGCAGTGTAATCTGCGTCTCTGCACTCCTGCCCTGCAATAGAGCTTAGTCGTCATTAGTAACAGTTATAACACCGATCTGGGGACTAATAGTCTTTTTTGCATTGCAAGATAAACCTTTTATAAAAAGAATGCTAGAGTGAAGCAGCACAGCCGCTGCTGCCGCTGCCTCCATGGTTACGTCAGACAGGCTGCAGGGTCCTGATGTCCGCCCCTCTGCTCTGTGCCGACTGGCCACACGGTGAGGGTCGGCTACCGGTGTCCACTGACGCCTCTGGTCTCCCGTAGCAACTCGATCTTGGATGTCCCGCAATTACTTCAATTCCCCGCGTTTTCCGGCTTCTGTCCGGTCTATTCTGTGTCTCTCAGAGCCGTCCGTGGCTCTGCAGCGTCTCTCAGGGCTCTCTCCGTCCAGTGGTAGTCCCTCCGTAGTGTCTCGGGTCTCCCAGCGCCACTCCAGTCTCTCAGCACCGCTCCGGTCTCTCGGCCTGTTCAGGTCTCAGCGAGTCCAGGTCTCGGCCTGTGCAGGCCTCATATGTTGCAGAAAGCATGTCATATCATGCTCCTGCCTTTTTCTTGTCACAGTCAAAACATTTAAGAGCAAAAATAGGATACACAAGATACACAAGATACACTGGGCACCACCACTCAAAACTTGGATAAAACAGCACTTCTTTTCAGTCTGTCAAGCACTTCGTTCGTCTCTGCCCACTCCCCTTGTGGAGAGTACGGAACAACGGATCGGAACTCTGCACTCGCTTTGCAGCAACGCTGCGTCTCACTCACACAGCACAATCGCACACGGAGGCCTCCAGCACATCTCATTCATACCACAGGAATATAATTTAGAATGATAACCAACCAAACAAGTATTGTCTCTGACTGTGTTCTTCGTGAAGTGACTTGTAACACTTTGTTTCAAACCCTTACATTTACACAAATACTTTCAACACAAAATACATACAATATGCAAATATTACAATATACAAAATGTCAACACAAAATACATACATAAAAACACATACAATTATTAACACTCCAGTTAGTATCCCTCCAGCAGCTGAAAACATACCGTTTGTCTGCAGTTTCAGGAGATCTTTGCTCCTGCGGTGAGCAGCTGAGAGTGGAGTCCCCTCCGAGCAAAAACGCTCAGGGTGCACCTAGGGGCGTCCACGCTGCAGCCGATCCCGCAGCCGAGCAGAGTGTCTCCTGCCTGGCTCACCAAAATGACTCACAGAAAGCTGACTCCACAATCAGTAAGATTGTAAAGTAGGTATGTTTACTCAGTTCCATGCAGCACGGGGCGGGTAGTCCCACCAAAGTCGTGCACGCCTAACGTGGCAAATTGCTCTAGTAAAGAGTTACATATACATGAACATTCCTATACATATACATATTCCTAAGCTGTCCCTTTGTGAGCAGTCCTCCTTATCTCAGACCCCTTGATTAAAGTCCGAACCATGAGGTTGTTTTTGATCTGGTTCTCGGGGTCCGAGAGGCTCCTGTTATCTGGTGGTGTAAGTGCAGCACAGGCACAAATGTAGCACATATTCATTCTTAATCAATTGCTCTCAAATTTCTAATTCCAATGTTTCAGCTTGCTCTTTTCTGGATCCATGGGTATTCTACTATTAATGTTCAAAGCCTGACAGACCCCGTCCTCCGTGGATCAAAATACATGGGGTCTTAAGAGTTCTTTTGGTCATTCTATCATATAATACAGGATCATTTTTAATTTACTCTTTAATTTTCTGGGGCCCCTATTGTTCCAATTTCTAATCATTATTCGTAATGGACTTTTTGGTCATATATCTGGTAATTTGCTCCCTTTCTGGTCCTTGGTCTTCGATTTTATCTGACCCATCCGGGAATTTTACTAGTGGCAATTCCCACAGTCCTTGGTTGCCCCTAGTGAGAGTGTCTTGCAGGGGGTTTAGGACCTATCACCCACCCACGTATCCCTCTCTTCACCAGCCCAGCACCCCCGACAGGAGATTAGAACTGGTGAGAAAACAAAAAGACCTCCACACGGACTTTAGAAGTCTCAGTTACACTCTCACACACAAACACTAGCAACCGCACCTTTACCCAACCGGACGGTATCTTACGAATCAGTCGTATTCATCCAGAATCCAACTGGACGGTATCCACAAGCATCTCTGCTGTCTTCTATGAAAGAATATAAAGGAATAGAGGTAAGCAAACAGCGCTGGGTGCACCGGGAGTCTCCGCTCCACCAGGACGCACACCAGTTACATCAAGCAGCTGATTTTTATGCTCCTAGACTAATACATATTCATTACTACTTCTAAAAAAAATAGATTATTAAAATTAGCTTCCGGGGTGCAGTCTCTCCTACTGGAGCATGCGCAGTCTCCTCTGGGGTCTCTTCTGGGGGTCTCTAGGGGTCTTTCATGCTGAAGGCTCTGATTCAAAGATCGAAGCCGAAATTCCTTTAAGTGGTATATTCTTTATTGTAGCGCTGGATGCACGGGGGATCTCTCCACCTATCGTGCATACCCAAAGCGGAAAGCAGTCTTGAATTTATACAATCAATCTATCAATATTCTACAAGTGCCTATACATATTCATTACCTATCCCCGCCTTCCCTCGCTTCTCATGCTAATTAGCCTTTTGGCACCTTGCGCCTGCGTAGAGCCTCCCAAGAATTGTGGGCAGGGGTCTTTGGGACGTGGGCAGGGGTTTTTGGGAGGAAGACCCCGAGTCTTCCTCACAGTGTACTTTTCACCTTTGGTCAGGAATCTGCTGAATTGGCATGTTTCTTAATTGCAAGAGCTGGTTGTTGCTAATTCTTCCGTTTGTTGTATCTTTATAATGAATTCCAATGTCCAGTTTCAAGATTTATAGTCCTTACATTCGTTTCTCTGTCCGTCTGCCGCTTCATTATCATGAGTTCCAGTGTCTTGTTTCGAGATATACAGTCCATGTCTGGGGATTGCCCTTGCCTCCCCAATACCTCCCCAGTACCTCCTTAATCAATCCCCCCTTTTCTTTTCCCATGCAAATTCTTTTGCATCAGATACTTTCTTTATTTACAGTAACACAACAAAGCAGGCATCTAAACAACATGCACACAAATATTCCTAACACTACTAATACGATTAGAGCAATGAATACTTGTTTCAACCATTGGAAATTGGGCAACCAGGAGGTTAACTTAGTCCATAGTTCACTAAAACTCCATGAAAGATCATCTTTACTGATCTCATGTAGGATCCTGGTCTGCTTCCATATTTCTTCCAGGTCGGTAGAGATCCTTCCACTCTGATCTACATACATACAATAACTTGTGTTTATTACTGTACAGACTCCCCCTTGAGTGGCCAGTAACAAGTCTAGGGCCATCCGATTTTGGAATACTACCTGTGATAAACTAGATATCTCTTCTTGTTGAGCCTTTATAGCATCCAGAATTTTGTTTTCTAACTTCTCTATAATTGCAGAAATATTAACTATTGCCTTTTCCAATTCACTCACTCCTAACCATGGGATAAACCATCGAACGAAACTATGAAAAGCGGTGTGTCTCTCTATCAATGGATTGTTAATTTTTCATCTGATTCTCCGCATATGAGTTCTCAAGTAACCTCGAGGCACTACATCATGTACTGTCATATTGGGGACTACCGCTCCAAGAGTGCAAGTTCCCTTCCAATTCTCAGGCAAGACCTTACGGGCTGTATCGTTGCATAGCCAATACCACCCTTTTCCTTCTGGAACCGTCCAGCTGGTTGAATTTGCCCAGCCGCTAGTCGTACTAATATCAATTGTTCAATTACAAGATGTCTGATTTCCCACATAGGTAGTATCCGTATTTATACAATGCTGTTTTCCTATACCCTTAGGCGGGTTACACCTTTGTACACATACATAATAGGATTCTAACGGCATGAAGCTACTCACTTCTAGTTCCAAAACTTCTTAATATTTTCGACCCCAAGATGTGTTTTCCCACAAATTAGTCCAAGATAAGTTTGCAGGCAAGGGAATCCCGATTAACGATACACCCTTATTCCCATGCTGTGGCAGATGGGTGCATACCCAACAGTTCGTCTTATTAGTTACTTGAGAAATTGTTTGTATTAAGGTCAGGTGTAAGTTCTCATCCCAAGTTGCCCACCCCAAATCCGAGAACCGCACCCCTGCAATCATTAGGATCTGGAAAACCGTAATTTTGTTGGTCCAATTGGAGTGGTGGTCTATATCCTCGCCGGGACCTTCTTCACCCTTGAATTGTGGATCCAAGCTGCTTGCTTCTTAATCTTAATGGCGGTGTGTGTTGTCAGTAATACTTGGTATGGTCCCATCCACTTTCCTTCCATTTTTCCTGTAGGAGTTGTCCTGAAAAAGTCTTTATATATATATAATTCCCGAGCTTAAAGGGGTGGATTGGTTGATCCAACCCTCTAGCCCTGGTCCCTAAAACAAATGTATGTACTTTATTTAATTGTTTCTGAAGTTCAGTTATATAAGCATATAAATATTCTGATCCTAACTGCGTTAGGTCCTCTCCACTAAATAGAAATTGCTATGGCCTTCCATATAAGATTTTGAAGGGACTCAAATTCCCTTTTATTCTAGGTTTAACTCTAATTCCAAGTAATGCTAAAGGGAGGGATTGAGGCCATGACAAATTAGCTTCTTATCCAATTTTAGCTATTTATTGTTTAATTAAATGGTTCATTTTTTCTACCTGTCCACTTGCCTGTGGTCTATAAGGAGCATGCAGTTGCCAATCTATCTTTAGAATCTTACTTATCTGTTGTACCACTTGCGCACAAAAATGTGAACCTCTATCAGAAGACATTGCTACTAGAATCCCAAAGCATGGTATTATTTCATTTAACAAGACTTTAACCACTTCTCTTGCTTTGTTTGTTTGACAGGGAAAGGCTTCAGGCCTTCCTGAAAACATGTCAGTCAGAACCAGTAAATAATGATACCCCCCTTTTCTAGGGAGTTCTGAAAAATCAATTTGCCACTGTTGCCCCAAATAATTTCCTTTACCGATTATTCCAAATTTTATTCTATCCTTGGTATTGGGGTTATTGTGTAAGCAAATGCTACATTGTTGAGTTACTTGTTTTATCATATCGTCCCACTAACGTCTGACTCAGGCTCTTATGCAGTGTGCCAGCTCCCCAATGCGTTTTATTGTGTTCTGTAAGAACTATGGGCCATGTCAAACTAGAGGGTATTACTATGTGGTTATCTTTTAAATATACTCATCCATCTGGTTTCATTTTACCTTTCAAATCTTCAATTAATTTTAAGTCTTCTTTTGTATAATTTGGATATAGTTTGGATTTTACCGTCTGGTATCAAAGACAATGCCTTCACCTCAGTTATTTCAGCTGCCTGCTTAGCCTCTGCCAATCGATTTTCCAATTTCAAAATCGGTGTTCCCCTTTTGGTGTCCCTGACAATGCATGATAGCTACCTTTTCTGGTTGTTTTACAGCCTCTAACAATTTTAAAATTTCTTCAGCATACTTTGTGTTTTCACTGAGCGGTCAGCAATCCATGTTCTTTCCAAATTGCTCCATGAGCATGTACCACGCCGAATGTATATTTAGAATCTGTCCAAATATTTACCCTTTTTCCCGCTGCCAGTTCCAATGCTCTCGTGAGAGCAACTATCTCCGCCTTTTGAGCTGATGTTCCAGGGGGTAAAGGCTTAGACTCGATTACCTGCTGAGTAGTTGTTATAGCATATCCAGCTTTACGTTGTCTTTGCGTAACAAAACTGCTCCCATCCGTGAACCAAGTTTCTTCCGCGTCTTCCATGGGCTCCTCCTTAAGGTCTGGTCGGCTGGAATACACAGTCTCTAGAGTTTCTAAACAATCGTGAATCACAGCTTGTGCCGGAGCATCACTAAGAAAAGAGGCTAGATTCACAATATGAATTATCACAATTTCCACGTCGTCCTGTTCTACCAATATTGCTTGATATTTCAAAATCATCAATTCTTGTTTAAGTTGTTTAAAGACTTTTTGTGCTTCTCCAGTCCAGACTAACTTTGACTGGTTAATCTTTATCAATTCACATAGAGGCTTTACCAATAGTCCATAATTATAAATCCAAAGGCGACACCAACCTGTCATTCCTAAAAAGCTTTGTAGCTCCTTTACCATTTGAGGTTCTGGAGTCCGGCAAATGACTTCCTTATGTTCAGTTCCTAGTTCTCGTTGTCCTTCCGAAATGTCAAATCCCAGATAGGTCACACTTTGTTGAGCCAGCTGGACTTTCTGTCAAGAGACTTGATATCCATTTAAACCCAGAAAATTAAGACGACTTATAGTCCATTGAATCCAACTCCCTTTAGTCTCGGTAGCTATTAAGAGATCATCTACATATTGTAACAAATGTGTCCGGAGGTATCCATGTTTCGAGTTCCCTTGCTAATTGGTTTCCAAAAATAGTGGGGCTATTCTTGAATCCTTGAGGTAGTAATGTCCACGTAAGCTGCGTCTTTCTGCCTGAATCGGGATTTTCCCATTCAAAGGCGAATAGGTTTTGGCTTTCTGTGGCTAAGCCTAGGCAGAAGAAGGCATCTTTTAAATCCAGTACGGTAAACCAGACTTGACTATTCTTTAATTTAGTCAGCAAAGTATAAGGGTTTGCCACTACTGGATGTATATCCTCAGTGATTTTATTTATGGCCCTCAAATCCTGAACTAGCCTATAACTTTTTCATCTGCCTTTTTAATTGGCAATATGGGTGTATTGTATTCTGATTCGCATTCAATCAATAATCCATACTGTAAAAATTTATTAATTATCTCTTTAATTCCTTTCCTATCTTCTATCCTCAAAGGATATTACTTAACCTTAATGGGTTTCTCTCCTGGCTTTAATTTAATAATTATTAAGGTCACAGTTTTACCTCTTTCAGGGGTTTCAGTAGCCCAAACTCCTGGACATACTTGATCTGTGATCTCTAAAGGTATTTCACTTTTAGGGTCAGTTTGTATTAGTGCCAAGCTTAACACATTTATTAGTTGCTTTTCTCCTATTCTTAATTCCATTTTCCCTTTTTCAAAGACAATTTCTGCTCCTACTTGCTCTAATAAATCTCTACCTAAGAGTGCCCATGAGGAGCTAGGCATAGATAAAAATCTGTGTATGCCCCATTGTTTCCCTAACTTGTACTTCAAAGGTTCACAAAAATAAGCCTTTTCGGTTACACCTTGTCCTGGTTTCAGTTAGAACAGAGTTAATTTTCTTCCTAGTAGCTGGGAGAATGCTATGTTTTGGCTTAGGATGAGAAGAGTGCTGATAACACCCTGATGTTTTAATTGTTGCAGAGCAGTGCTTATACCAAGCCAAGGACACCTCAGCCTTTTGCTCTGTCCTGCCAACAGGCAGGCTGGGGGTGCAGCAAGAGCTGGGAGGGGACAGACCCAGGACAGGTGACCCGAACTAGCCAAAGGGGTATTCCATACCATCTGATGTCAGGCTAAACAATACATAGGGGTTGCTAGCCAGGGAGAGGGGGCCGGACTGCTCGGGGTTAGGCTGGGCATCGGTCAGCGGGTGGTGAGCAATTGCATTGTGCATCACTTGTTTGTACACATTATTAGTAGTGGTACTATTATCATCATTGTATTATTATTATTGTTATTATTATTATTATTATTATTATTATTATTTTGTCTTATTAAACTGTCTTTATCTCAACTCACGGGCTTCACTTTCCATTTCTCTCTCCCGTCCCAGAGAGGGAGGGGGAGGGGGAGCGAACAGCTGCGTGGTGTTTAGCTGTCGGCCGGGTTAAACCACAACACATCTTTTACCCTAACATAATAATTCTGTGAAGGCATTAATGCTTGATTTAGAACTGAATACGTTGCCCCATATCAATAAGAAATTTCACTTCCATTCCTCCCCTAGCTTCATTATAACCAGCGGAGGTACTAGGGTAGATTCCCCAGGTCCCCGTTATTCCTGTTGAAATCAGGGGTTGATTACCCTAGGAAAAGGCTAGTCAATTTGTCCTCCAAAGCCAGGTCCAAACCATTTTGTTTTATTTATTTATTTATTTATTTATTTTCATTACTTTTCAGAGTTGGTCTAAAAATTCCATAGGGCTTTCTTTTAGACCTTGTTGGAAGCATATTCTCAATTCCCAATTCATCCAGGTTTTAGTATTTACTTAACCGTTCATAATTTTCAGGATGATTTGGGTCTTAGCGGAGGTCGGTCAGGGGAATGCAATTGTCCACAGTTCCCTGAGCGGTCCCATCGGCAATCTGAGCTCGCACATGAACTCAGGTTGTTTTAAGAGTTAACTGTTTTTCTGTTTCTGTGACAACTCTCTCGGACCCATCATGGTCCCTTTGCCCTACAGGGCTAACACCCATGATTTTAAGATCTCTGCCTCGGGCAGAGG
The DNA here is from genome assembly GCF_965140915.1 of Aythya marila. Lineage (NCBI taxonomy): Eukaryota > Metazoa > Chordata > Aves > Anseriformes > Anatidae > Aythya > Aythya marila. The sequence continues at coordinate 368,825 of NW_028137780.1, forward strand.
CAGAACTATTAACATTCCTACATCCTCTTTCCCTGCTCATTCAACTTCAAACACCTTTAACACTTTCAACAACCCTTTTAACACTTCCTTTATCTTTCTCCAGCCTGTACTTCTCTAATGCCAACATCAAAGGCTCAGTCAGGGGCCAACTTAATTCCCTACCTTTTCCCACCAAGATGCTGAAACATCAGTATACAACATTTCATCCTGTTCTGCTTCTCAAAAAAAACAACATTAACTGTAGCAAAATATTATAGTTTAAAGTTCCATTTAGGGGCCACTTTTCTCCACATTCCAGCTTATAAAGCGGCCACCACTGATTACGATATTTTATCAATGTTTTCCTGTTCACACTTCCACCAGCAGATCCTCCAATATCTTTCCAGTGACTTAAAACACATCCTAACACACTTTTCTTTAAAATTTCACTGCTTGTTTGCCCCCCCAGTTTCCAGTTTACACTTTCAGAATACACATGTTACTTGCAAAAGCGTATCACAAAACGTATCACTCACAAAAATACGGGCACGCATTATCTTTCAGTAGCAATGTCACAAAACTACTATTACCAGCAATATTGCCAAAATCACAATAACAATAGTCAGAGTCAAATTCCACATGCGATAAGTCAGAAAACCGAACTGTGTAACACCGTAACGATATCTCTCTTATAACAATGCCACGAACCTACTATTACCACCAGAAAAATAGCCGAAATCACAGTAACAATAACCAAAGTTAAATACCATACTCCATGAGTCAGAAAACCGAAATAGACAACACAATTCCAGATGGACCTTAAAGCGAGCTCTTTCCTTAAGGTCCCCAAATATACTTATGGTGCTTACCACAAAGTATATACCAAACACTGCCTCGCAGAAGATCACCTTCTGACTTACAGACAGTTCCAGATACAGATGGACCCCAAGGTCCCCAGATATACTTGTGGTACTAACCACAAAGTATATACCAAATACTGTCCTGCAGAAGTCACCTTCTGACTTACTGGACAGTCCCAGATGACCGGTCTACCAGAAAACCAAACCAGAATAAAGAATATACTCACTTACAATGATGGGGTCCTTGTCTGCCTCCGCAGTGATCCGGTGAGTCGAGGAGTCCCTCCGGGAAATCCCGGGGGTACCCTAGGGAGTCCTGTCCCCAGCGGGTCCTGCGGTCCGGCAGAGAGGTCGTCCCATCTGGGGTGCCAGATTGATTCAAAGATCGAAGCCGAAATTCCTTTAAGTGGTATATTCTTTATTGCAGCGCTGGATGCACGGGGGATCTCTCCACCTATCGTGCATACCCAAAGCAGAAAGCAGTCTTGAATTTATACAATCAATCTATCAATATTCTACAAGTGCCTATACATATTCATTACCTATCCCCGCCTTCCCTCGCTTCTCATGCTAATTAGCCTTTTGGCACCTTGCGCCTGCGTAGAGCCTCCCAAGAATTGTGGGCAGGGGTCTTTGGGATGTGGGCAGGGGTCTTTGGGAGGAAGACCCCGAGTCTTCCTCACAGTGTACTTTTCACCTTTGGTCAGGAATCTGCTGAATTGGCATGTTTCTTAATTGCAAGAGCTGGTTGTTGCTAATTCTCCCGTTTGTTGTATCTTTATAATGAATTCCAATGTCCAGTTTCGAGAGTTATAGTCCTTACATTCGTTTCTCTGTCCGCCTGCCGCTTCCTTATCATGAGTTCCAGTGTCTTGTTTCGAGATATACAGTCCATGTCTGGGGATTGCCCTTGCCTCCCCAATACCTCCCCAGTACCTCCTTAATCAGCTCGTAGTCTTCCTCTCCCCCTTTGTACTTACTTGGCACCATACCAATGTATGAGATTAGAACTGGTGAGAAAACAAAAAGACCTCCACACGGACTTTAGAAGTCTCAGTTACACTCTCACACACAAACACTAGCAACCGCACCTTTACCCAACTGGACGGTATCTTACGAATCAGTCGTATTCATCCAGAATCCAACTGGACGGTATCCACAAGCATCTCTGCTGTCTTCGTCTGGGATCGAACCAGACGGTATCCACAAACGACTGTCGTCTTCATCCGGTTGGATTCCGGACACCGGAATCCAACCGAACGGTATCCAAACGACCTTGTCGTCTTCGTCCGGATCTTCGCGCGCAGAATTACAGGCAAAAAACAGCCAGCAAGGGAGCTCAAAAAAAAACCAAAACAAATTCTTTGCTTACCTTTATTCAGGTTCAGGATGGCATTAGTCCCGATCTGACTCAAACAGGAGCCACCAAATGGTGGGGCGCCTCTCCTAGATTAAATCAGAATTCAGGAACTATAGCCATCCCAGACGAGCCCCAAAATTGTTATAAATGGCTCAGGATTCAAATTAGGATTAAATAAAAATAGGATTTATTGAAAGAATATAAAGGAATAGAGGTAAGCAAACAGCGCTGGGTGCACCGGGAGTCTCCGCTCCACCAGGACGCACACCAGTTACATCAAGCAGCTGATTTTTATGCTCCTAGACTAATACATATTCATTACTACTTCTAAAAAAAATAGATTATTAAAATTAGCTTCCGGGGTGCAGTCTCTCCTACTGGAGCATGCGCAGTCTCCTCTGGGGTCTCTTCTGGGGGTCTCTAGGGGTCTTTCATGCTGAAGGCTCGTAGTCTTCCTCTCCCCCTTTGTACTTACTTGGCACCATACCAAGTTTATAGAACATTCTCTTCAAGACTTGTCTCCCAGCCGTCCTTCAGCTTCTTTTTCCTTCCTCTTAATCTCTCGGCCCCCCTAACCAGATACCAAAGATCCGCATAGTATCCCATAACAGTCACTAGTTGTTATCAGTTGTTCTGAAACTCCCAGACATCAAACACAAACAGCTTCACGAGTAATTAAAACATTCTTCCCCAGCCATTCACAGACACATCTATAGCAGTGTTAGAAATAGAAGTCCGGAATAACAAAAGCAAACAGGTTAATAAATTTAAGGAGTGATAAATTGACTAGAATGAGGGGGAGACTGGGACACACTGCAGCTGAGGTTAAAGAATTAAATTGCCAGTGCAGGGCCCAGAGGCAGACAGGATTCAAACAGAATTGTTCTTTATGGACACGAATTGTTAAAACATTCCTCACACCCTTATCATAAGCCATACAACAACAGTTACATGTACACTTACGCTTGCACTTACCCTAGCAATTACTCGTACAATTACTCTTAACCTTACTATTAAGCTAACCCTAAACCTTACCCTTATCCTAACACTTAACCTTATCCCAAACCTTACCCTTTTTGCTACACTTACCCTTTGCCTAATTCTAAACCTTACCCTAACCCTCACCCTTACCCTTACCATTATACTTACTTTTACCCTTGACCTAAACCTTACCCCAATCCTTACCCTGACCCTTACATTAACCCTAACCCTTACCCTAACCCTTACTCTAATCCTAACCCTTAACCTAAACCTTACACTTAATCTTACCTTTAACCTTACCCTTAAACTAATACATACTCTTACCTTTCCCTCACCATAACCCTAAAATTAACCGTAACCATTACCTGAACACTTATCCTTACCTAACCCTAACCCTTACTCTAACTTTTACCCGGACCCGGACCCTTAGACTTCCCCTTCCCCTTCCCCTTACTCTTCCCCTTACCCTAACCCTTACCCTTACACTTACGGTTACCATTTACCTTACCCTTACCCTAACACTTAACCTTAACCTAACCCTAACCCTAAACCTTACCTGAACCCTTACCCTGACCCTTACATTAACCCTAACCCTAAAACTTAACCTTAACCTTACCCTTAACCTTAACCTAATACTTACCCTTACTTTTCCCTCACCCTAACCCTAAAATTAACCCTAACCATTACCCTTACCCTAACCCTTACTCTAACCCTTACCCTTACCATAACCCATACTCTAACACATACTTCTACCCGTAACCGTACCCTTACGGTAACCCTTACCCTTACCGTTACCGTTACCCTTACCCTTACCGTTACCCTTACCATTACCCTTAACCTAACCCTAAACCTTACCCTTATCCTAACACTTACCCTTACCGTAAACCTTACCCTTTCTGCTACACTTACCCTTAGCCTAAATCTAAACCTTACACTTACCCTTAGCCTAACCCTCGCCCTTACCGTTACCCATACCCTTATTCTTACCCTTACCGTAACCCTTACCTTTACACTTACGGTTACAATTAACCTTACCCTTACCCTAACACTTATCCTGAACCTAACCCTTACCCTAAACCTTACCCCAACCCTTACCCTGACCCTTACATTAACCCTAACCCTTACCCTAAACCTTACCCTTACTCTTAACCTTAACCTTACCCTTAACATTCACCTAATACTTACGCATACGTTTTCCTGACTTTAACCCTAAAACTAACCCTAACCATTACCCTAACACTTAACCTTACCCTAACCCTAACCCTTACTCTAACCCTTACCCTGACCTGTACCCTTACCCTTACCCTTACCCTTATACTCACCCTAATTCTTACCCATACCATAACCCATACCCTAACACATATTTGTACCCTTAACCTTACCGTTACCCTTAACCTTACCCTTATCCTTGCTCTATCCGTTACCCTTACGCTTACCCTTAACATAAACCTTACCCTTGACCTTACCCTTACCATAAGCCATACAACAACACTTACATGTACACTTACGCTTACACTTACCCTAGCAATTACTCATACAATTACCCTTAACCTTACTATTAAGCTAACCCTAAACCTTACCCTTATCCTAACACTTACCCTTATCCTAAACCTTACCCTTTCTGCTACACTTACCCTTTCCCTAATTCTAAACCTTACCCGAACCCTCACCCTTACCTAAATCTAACTAAAATCTAACCATTACCCTAACCCCTCACCCTTAGAATATACATATATTTACCCTTTACCTAAACCTTTACCCCAACCCTTACCTTGACCCTTACATTAACCCTAATCCTTACACTAAACCTTACACTTACTCTTAACCTTAACCTTAGCTGTAACCTAATACTTACTCTTACGTTTCCCTCACCCTAAACCTAAAATTAGCCTAACCATTACCCTAACACTTACCCTTACTCTAACCCTTACCATGAACTTAAGTGTAAGTGTTAGGATAACGGTAACCTTAAGGGTGACCTTTAAGCTTATCCTTAATGTTTATGGTTAGGTTAAGGGTGATTGTACGAGTAATTACTAGGATAAGTGTAAGCGTAAGTGTACATGTAAGTGTTGATGTATGGCTTATGGTAAGGGTAAGGTAAAGGGTAAGGTTTATGTTAAGGGAAAGTGTAAGAGTAACGGATAGAATAAGGGTAAGTGTAACGGTTAAGTGTTAGGGTAATGGTTAGGGTTAATTTTAGGATTAGGGTGAGAAAAATGTAAGGTTAAGTACTAGCTTAAGGTTAAGGGTAAGGTTAAGGTTAAGAGTAAGTGTAAGGTTTAGGTTAAGGGTTAGGGTTAATGTAAGGTTCAGGGAAAGGTTTGGGGTAAGGTTTAGGGTTAGGTTCAGCTTAAGGGGAAGGGTTGGGGTAAGGTTAAGGGTATGGATAAGGATAAGTGTAAGGGATAGGGTAAGGGTAAGGGTTAGCGTAAGGGTAAGATTAATGGTAAGGTTTATGTTAAGGGTAAGCGTAAGGGTAACGGATAGAGTAAGCGTAAGGGTAACGGTAAGGTTAAGGGTAAAAATATGTGTTAGGGTATGGGTTATGGTATGGGTAAGAGTTAGGGTAATGTAAGGGTAAGGGTGAGTGTAAGGGTATGGGTCAGGGTAAGGGTTAGAGTAAGGGTTAGGGTTAGGGTAAGGGTAAGTGTTAGAATAATGGTTAGGGTTAATTTTAGGGTTAGGGTGAGGGAAACGTAAGGGTAAGTATTGGGTTAAGGTAAGGGTAAGTGTAAGGTTTAGATTTAGGCTAATGGTAAATGTAGCAGAAAGGGTAAGGTTTACGATAAGGGTAAGTGTTAGGGTAAGGGTAAGGTTTAGGGTAACATAAAGGGTAAGGATTACGGTAAGGGTAAGGGTACGGGTAGAATTTGTTAGAATATGGCTTATGGTAAGGGTAAGGTTTAGGGTAAGAGTAAGTGTAAGTGTATGTGTAAGGGTACGGGTCATTGTAAGGGTTAGAGTAAGGGTTAGGGTAAGGGTAGGTGTTAGGGTAATGGTTAGGGTTAATTTTAGGGTTAGGGTGAGGGAAACGGAAGGGTAAGTATTAGGTTAAGGTTAAGGGTAAGGTTAAGGTTAAGAGTAAGTGTAAGTTTTAGGGTAAGGGTAAGGGTTAATGTAAGGGTCAGGGTAAGGGTTAAGGTAAGGTTTAGGGTTAGAGTTAGGTTAAGGTTAAGGTTTAGGGTAAGGGTAAGTTATATGTATAAGGATAAGTGTAAGGGTAAGTGTTAGGGTAAGTGTAAGGATAAGGATAAGTGTACAAGTCAGGGTAAGGTTTAGAGTTAGGATTAGGGTTTGGGTTAGGGTAAGGGTAAGTGTTAGGGTAATGGTTAGGGTTAATTTTAGGTGTATGGTGACGGATAAGAAAGGGTAAGTAGTAGGTTAAGGTTAAGCGTAAGGTTAAGGTTAAGAGTAAGTGTAAGTTTTAGGGTACGGTTTAGGGTTAATGTAAGGGTCAGGGTAAGTGTTTGGGTAAGATTTAGGGTTAGGGTAAGAGTAAGTATATGGGTAATGGTAAGGGTAAGTGTTAGGGTTAGGGTAAGTGTAAGGTTTAGATTTAGGCTAAGGGTAAGTGTAGCAGAAAGGGTAAGGGTTACGGTAAGTGTAAGTGTAAGGATAAGGTTAAGGTTTAGGCTTACGTTAAGGGTAAGGGTAATGCTTTGGTAAGGGTAAGATTAAGGGTAAAGGTAAGGGTTACGGTAAGGGTAAGGGTACTGGTAGAAGTATGTGTTAGAGTACGGCTTATGGTAAGGGTACAAGTAGCTCCCCCCCCAGAGACAGGACCCAAAGGTGTACAACCAGTTCCCAACACCCCTGAGACACAGGCCCCAACCGCCCCCCCAGACACAGCGACCCAAATTCTACAAGCAGCTCCCAACCCCTGCCAGGCAGGCCCCCTACCCTATACAAGCAGCTCCCAACCCTCCCCCCCCCCCCCCCCCCCCGAGGGAGGCCCCAAAGGTGTAGAGTCAGCTCCCAACCCCCTCAATGCTGGCCCCTAGGGTCTACAAGCAGCTCCCCCCTTGCCCCCAGATACCGGCCCCCAGACACAGACCCCAAAAGCCTAATCACAGGCCCTGAACTCTAGAGGCAGGCTCCAAAACCCAGGACAAAGCCCCAGTGGTTCGAGACAGGGCCCAAATCCCAGACACAGGCCCCAAACGCTAAACATATGCCAAAAGAAGTATTAGTGCTGGTGCCAAATGTTACAGACAGGCCCAAAAGCCCGAGATGCTCAAGGCTGAGACGTAACTTGGCTTTCTGAATTACTGGAAAGCAGCTTTCATTCTCAGATAATTGTGTGAAGGCTGATTAAGGAGGTATTGGGGAGGCAAGGACAATCCCCAGACAAGGACTGTATATCTCGAAACAAGACACTGGAACTCATGATAAGGAAGCGGCAGGCGGACAGAGAAACGAATGTAAGGACTATAACTCTCGAAACTGGACATTGGAATTCATTATAAAGATACAACAAACGGGAGAATTGGCAACAACCAGCTCTTGCAATTAAGAAACATGCCAATTCAGCAGATTCCTGACCAAAGGTGAAAAGTACACTGTGAGGAAGACTCGGGGTCTTCCTCCCAGAGACCCCTGCCCACGTCCCAAAGACCCCTGCCCACAATTCTTGGAAGGCTCTGCGCAGGCGCAAGGTGCCAAAAGGCTAATTAGCATGAGAAGCGAGGGAAGGCGGGGATAGGTAATGCATATGTATAGGCACTTGTAGAATATTGATAGATTGATTGTATAAATTCAAGACTGCTTTCTGCTTTGGGTATGCACGATAGGTGGAGAGATCCCCCGTGCATCCAGCGCTGCAATAAAGAATATACCACTTAAAGGAATTTCGGCTTCGATCTTTGAATCAATTTGGCAACCCAGATGGGACAACCTCTCTGCCGGACTGCAGGACCTGCTGGGAACAGGACTCCCTAGGGTACCCCCGGGATTTCCCGGAGGGACTCCTCGACTCACCGGATCACTGCGGAGTCAGACAAGGACCCCATCATTGTAAGTGAGTATATTCTTTATTCTGGTTTGGTTTTCTGGTAGACCGGTCATCTGGAACTGTCTGTAAGTCAGAAGGTGATCTTCTGCGAGGCAGTGTTTGGTATATACTTTGTGGTTAGCACCATAAGTACATGTTTGGGGACCTTAAGGAAGGAGCTCGCTTTAAGGTCCATCTGGAATTGTGTTGTCTATTTCGGTTTTCTGACTCATGGAGTATGGTATTTAACTCTGGTTATTGTTACTGCGATTTTGGCTATTTTCCTGGTGGTAATAGTAGGTTCGTGGCATTGTTATAAGAAAGATATCGTTACGGTGTTACACAGTTCGGTTTTCTGACTAATCGCATGTGGAATTTGACTCTGACTATTGTTACTGTGATTTTGGCAATATTGCTGGTAATAGTAGTTTTGTGGCATCGCTACTGAAAGATATTGCGTGCCCGTATTTTTGTGAGTGATACGTTTTGTGATACGCTTTTGTAAGTAACATGTGTATTCTGAAAGTGTAAACTGGAAACTGGGGGGGCAAACAAGCAGTGAAATTTTAAAGAAAAGTGTGTTAGGATGTGTTTTAAGTCACTGGAAGGATATTGGAGGATCTGCCGGTGGAAGTGTGAACAGGAAAACATTGATAAAATATCGTAATCAGTGGTGGCCGCTTTATAAGCTGGAATGTGGAGCAAAGTGGCCCCTAAATGGAACTTTAAACTATAATATTTTGCTACAGTTAATGTTGTTTTTTGAGAAGCAGAACAGGATGAAATGTTGTATACTGATGTTTCAGCATCTTGGTGGGAAAAGGTAGGGAATTAAGTTGGCCCCTGACTGAACCTTTGATGTTGGCATTAGAGAAGTACAGGCTGGAGAAAGATAAAGGAAGTGTTAAAAGGGTTGTTGAAAGTGTTAAAGGTGTTTGAAGTTGAATGAGCAGGGAAAGAGGATGTAGGAATGTTAATAGTTCTGCCTCTGCCCGAGGCAGAGATCTTAAAATCATGGGTGTTAGCCCTTTAGGGCAAAGGGACCATGATCGGTCCGAGAGAGTTGTCACAGAAACAGAAAAGAGGTACACTCTTAAAACAACCTGAGTTCATGTGCGAGCTCAGATTGCTGATGGGACCGTTCAGGGAACTGTGGACAATTGCATTCCCCTGACCGACCCCCACTAAGACCCGAATCATCCTGAAAATCATGAACGGTTAAGTAAATACTAAAACCTGGATGAATTGGGAATTGAGAATATGCTTCCAACAAGGTCTAAAAGAAAGCCCTATGGAATTTTTGGACCAACTCTGAAATGTAATGAAAATAAATAAATAAATAAATAAATAAATAAATAAATAAATAAATCAAAACGGTTTGGACCTGGCTTTGGAGGACAAATTGACTAGCCTTTTCCTAGGGTAATCAACCCCTGATTTCAACAGGAATAACGGGGACCTGGGGAATCTACCCTAGCGGATCCTCCACTGGTTATAATGAAGCTAGGGGAGGAATGGAAGTGAAATTTCTTATTGCTATGGGGCAACGTATTCAGTTCTAAATCAAGCATTAATGCCTTCACAGAATTATTATGTTAGGGTAAAAGGTGTGTCATGGTTTAACCCGGCCGACAGCTAAACACCACGCAGCTGTTCGCTCCCCCTCCCCCTCCCTCTCTGGGACGGGGGAGAGAAATGGAAAGTGAAGCCTGTGAGTTGAGATAAAGACAGTTTAATAAGACAAAATAATAATAATAATAAGAAGAAGAAGAATAAGAATAAGAATAAGAATAAGAATAATAACAATAATAATAACAATAATAAAAACAATAATAATAACAATAATAATAACAATAATAATAATACAATGATGATAATAGTACCACTACTAATAATGTGTACAAACAAGTGATGCACAATGCAATTGCTCACCACCCGCTGACCGATGCCCAGCCTAACCCCGAGCAGTCCGGCCCCCTCCCCCTGGCTAGCCACCCCTATGTATTGTTTAGCCTGACGTCAGATGCTATGGAATACCCCTTTGGCTAGTTTGGGTCACCTGTCCTGGGTCTGTCCCCTCCCAGCTCTTACTGCACCCCCAGCCTGCCTGTTGGCAGGACAGAGCAAGAAGCTGAGATGTCCTTGGCTTGGTATAAGCATTGCTCTGCAACAATTGAAACATCGGGGTGTTATCAGCACTCTTCTCATCCTAAGCCAAAACATAGCATTCTCCCAGCTACTAGGAAGAAAATTAACTCTGTTCTAACTGAAACCAGGACAAGGTGTAACCGAAAAGGCTTATTTTTGTGAACCTTTGAAGTACAAATTAGGGAAACAATGGGGCATACACAGATTTTTATCTATGCCTAGCTCCTCATGGGTACTCTTAGGTAGAGATTTATTAGAGCAAGTAGGAGCAGAAATTGTCTTTGAAAAAGGGAAAATGGAATTAAGAACAGGAGAAGAACAACTAATAAATGTGTTAAGCTTGGCACTAATACAAACTGACCCTAAAAGTGAAATACCTTTAGAGATCACAGATCAAGTATGTCCAGGAGTTTGGGCTACCGAAGTCCCTGGAAGAGCTAAAAATGTGACCTTAATAATTATTAAATTAAAGCCAGGAGAGAAACCCATTAAGGTTAAGTAATATCCTTTGAGGATAGAAGATAGGAAAGGAATTAAAGAGATAATTGATCAGTTTTTACAGTATGGATTATTGATTGAATGCGAATCAGAATCCAATGCACCCATATTGCCAATTAAAAAGGCAGATGAAAAAGCTATAGGCTAGTTCAGGATTTGAGGGCCATAAATAAAATCACTGAGGATATACATCCAGTAGTGGCAAACCCTTATACTTTGCTGACTAAATTAAAGAATAGTCAAGTCTGGTTTACCGTACTGGATTTAAAAGATGCCTTCTTCTGCCTAGGCTTAGCCACAGAAAGCCAAAACCTATTCGCCTTTGAATGGGAAAATCCCGATTCAGGCAGAAAGACGCAGCTTACGTGGACATTACTACCTCAAGGATTCAAGAATAGCCCCACTATTTTTGGAAACCAATTAGCAAGGGAACTCGAAACATGGATACCTCCGGACACTGAAGGTGCTTTGTTACAATATGTAGATGATCTCTTAATAGCTACCGAGACTAAAGGGAGTTGGATTCAATGGACTATAAGTCGTCTTAATTTTCTGGGTTTAAATGGATATCAAGTCTCTTGACAGAAAGTCCAGCTGGCTCAACAAAGTGTGACCTATCTGGGATTTGACATTTCGGAAGGACAACGAGAACTAGGAACTGAACATAAGGAAGTCATTTGCCGGACTCCAGAACCTCAAATGGTAAAGGAGCTACAAAGCTTTTTAGGAATGACAGGTTGGTGTCGCCTTTGGATTTATAATTATGGACTATTGGTAAAGCCTCTATGTGAATTGATAAAGATTAACCAGTCAAAGTTAGTCTGGACTGGAGAAGCACAAAAAGTCTTTAAACAACTTAAACAAGAATTGATGATTTTGAAATATCAAGCAATATTGGTAGAACAGGACGACGTGGAAATTGTGATAATTCATATTGTGAATCTAGCCTCTTTTCTTAGTGATGCTCCGGCACAAGCTGTGATTCACGATTGTTTAGAAACTCTAGAGACTGTGTATTCCAGCCGACCAGACCTTAAGGAGGAGCCCATGGAAGACGCGGAAGAAACTTGGTTCACGGATGGGAGCAGTTTTGTTACGCAAAGACAACGTAAAGCTGGATATGCTATAACAACTACTCAGCAGGTAATCGAGTCTAAGCCTTTACCCCCTGGAACATCAGCTCAAAAGGCGGAGATAGTTGCTCTCACGAGAGCATTGGAACTGGCAGCGGGAAAAAGGGTAAATATTTGGACAGATTCTAAATATACATTTGGCGTGGTACATGCTCATGGAGCAATTTGGAAAGAACATGGATTGCTGACCGCTCAGTGAAAACACAAAGTATGCTGAAGAAATTTTAAAATTGTTAGAGGCTGTAAAACAACCAGAAAAGGTAGCTATCATGCATTGTCAGGGACACCAAAAGGGGAACACCGATTTTGAAATTGGAAAATCGATTGGCAGAGGCTAAGCAGGCAGCTGAAATAACTGAGGTGAAGGCATTGTCTTTGATACCAGACGGTAAAATCCAAACTATATCCAAATTATACAAAAGAAGACTTAAAATTAATTGAAGATTTGAAAGGTAAAATGAAACCAGATGGATGAGTATATTTAAAAGATAACCACATAGTAATACCCTCTAGTTTGACATGGCCCATAGTTCTTACAGAACACAATAAAACGCATTGGGGAGCTGGCACACTGCATAAGAGCCTGAGTCAGACATTAGTGGGACGATATGATAAAACAAGTAACTCAACAATGTAGCATTTGCTTACACAATACCAAGGATAGAATAAAATTTGGAATAATCGGTAAAGGAAATTATTCGGGGCAACAGTGGCAAATTGATTTTTCAGAACTCCCTAGAAAAGGGGGGTATCATTATTTACTGGTTCTGACACGTTTTCAGGAAGGCCTGAAGCCTTTCCCTGTCAAACAAACAAAGCAAGAGAAGTGGTTAAAGTCTTGTTAAATGAAATAATACCATGCTTTGGGATTCTAGTAGCAATGTCTTCTGATAGAGTTTCACATTTTTGTGCACAAGTGGTAGAACAGATAAGTAAGATTCTAAAGATAGATTGGCAACTGCATACTCCTTATAGACCACAGGCAAGTGGACAGGTAGAAAAAATGAACCATTTAATTAAACAATAAATAGCTAAAATTGGATAAGGAGCTGATTTGTCATGGCCTCAATCCCTCCCTTTAGCATTACTTGGAATTAGAGTTAAACCTAGAATAAAAGGAAATTTGAGTCCCTTCAAAATCTTATATGGAAGGCCATAGCAATTTCTATTTAGTGGAGAGGACCTAACGCAGTTAGGATCAGAATATTTATATGCTTATATAACTGAACTTCAGAAACAATTAAATAAAGTACATACATTTGTTTTAGGGACCAGGGCTAGAGGGTTGGATCAACCAATCCACCCCTTTAAGCTCGGGGATTATATATATATAAAGACTTTTTCAGGACAACCCGTGCAGGAAAAATGGAAGGAAAGTGGATGGGACCACACCAAGTATTACTGACAACACACACCGCCATTAAGATTAAGAAGCAAGCAGCTTGGATCCACAATTCAAGGGTGAAGAAGGCCCCGGCGAGGATATGGACCACCACTCCAATTGGACCAACAAAATTACGGTTTTCCAGATCCTAATGATTGCAGGGGTGCGGTTCTCGGATTTGGGGTGGGCAACTTGGGATGAGAACTTACACCTGACCTTAATACAAACAATTTCTCAAGTAACTAATAAGACGAACTGTTGGGTATGCACCCATCTGCCACAGCATGGGAATAAGGGTGTATCGTTAATTGGGATTCCCTTGCCTGCAAACTTATCTTGGACTAATTTGTGGGAAAACACATCTTGGGGTCGAAAATATTAAGCAGTTCTGGAACTAGAAGTGAGTAGCTTCTTGCCGTTAGAATCCTATTATGTGTGTGTACAAAGGTGTAACCCGCCTAAGGGTATAGGAAAACAGCATTGTATGAATACGGATACTACTTATGTGGGAAATCAGACATCTTGTAATTGAACAATTGATATTAGTACGACTAGCGGCTGGGCAAATTCAACCAGCTGGACGGTTCCAGAAGGAAAAGGGTGGTATTGGCTATGCAGTGATACAGCCCGTAAGGTCTTGCCTGAGAATTGGAAGGGAACTTGCACTCTTGGAGCGGTAGTCCCCAATATGACAGTACATGATGTAGTGCCTCGAGGTTACTTGAGAAATCATATCCGGAGAATCAGATGAAAAATTAACAATCCATTGGTAGAGAGACACACCCCTTTTCATAGTTTTGTGCGATGGTTTATCCCATGGTTAGGAGTGAGTGAATTGGAAAAGGCAATAGTTAATATTTCTGCAATTATAGAGAAGTTAGAAAACAAAATTCTGGATGCTATAAAGGCTCAACAAGAAGAGATATCTAGTTTATCACAGGTAGTATTCCAAAATCGGATGGCCCTAGACTTGTTACTGGCCACTCAAGGGGGAGTCTGTACAGTAATAAACACAAGTTGTTGTATGTATGTAGATCAGAGTGGAAGGATCTCTACCGACCTGGAAGAAATATGGAAGCAGACCAGGATCCTACATGAGATCAGTAAAGATGATCTTTCATGGAGTTTTAGTGAACTATGGACTAAGTTAACCTCCTGGTTGCCCAATTTCCAATGGTTGAAACAAGTATTCATTGCTCTAATCGTATTAGTAGTGTTAGGAATATTTGTGTGCATGTTGTTTAGATGCCTGCTTTGTTGTGTTACTGTAAATAAAGAAAGTATCTGATGCAAAAGAATTTGCATGGGAAAAGAAAAGGGGGGATTGATTAAGGAGGTATTGGGGAGGCAAGGACAATCCCCAGACAAGGACTGTATATCTCAAAACAAGACACTGGAACTCATGATAAGGAAGCGGCAGGCGGACAGAGAAACGAATGTAAGGACTATAACTCTCGAAACTGGACATTGGAATTCATTATAAAGATACAACAAACGGGAGAATTGGCAACAACCAGCTCTTGCAATTAAGAAACATGCCAATTCAGCAGATTCCTGACCAAAGGTGAAAAGTACACTGTGAGGAAGACTCGGGGTCTTCCTCCCAAAGACCCCTGCCCACGTCCCAAAGACCCCTGCCCACAATTCTTGGAAGGCTCTGCGCAGGCGCAAGGTGCCAAAAGGCTAATTAGCATGAGAAGCGAGGGAAGGCGGGGATAGGTAATGCATATGTATAGGTGCTTGTAGAATATTGATAGATTGATTGTATAAATTCAAGACTGCTTTCTGCTTTGGGTATGCACGATAGGTGGAGAGATCCCCCGTGCATCCAGCGCTGCAATAAAGAATATACCACTTAAAGGAATTTCGGCTTCGATCTTTGAATCAATTTGGCGACCCAGATGGGACAACCTCTCTGCCGGACTGCAGGACCTGCTGGGAACAGGACTCCCTAGGGTACCCCCGGGATTTCCCGGAGGGACTCCTCGACTCACCGGATCACTGCGGAGGCAGACAAGGACCCCATCATTGTAAGTGAGTATATTCTTTATTCTGGTTTGGTTTTCTGGTAGACCGGTCATCTGGAACTGTCTGTAAGTCAGAAGGTGATCTTCTGCGAGGCAGTGTTTGGTATATACTTTGTGGTTAGCACCATAAGTACATGTTTGGGGACCTTAAGGAAGGAGCTCGCTTTAAGGTCCATCTGGAATTGTGTTGTCTATTTCGGTTTTCTGACTCATGGAGTATGGTATTTAACTCTGGTTCTTGTTACTGCGATTTTGGCTATTTTCCTGGTGGTAATAGTAGGTTCGTGGCATTGTTATAAGAAAGATATCGTTACGGTGTTACACAGTTCGGTTTTCTGACTTATCGCATGTGGAATTTGACTCTGACTATTGTTACTGTGATTTTGGCAATATTGCTGGTAATAGTAGTTTTGTGACATCGCTACTGAAAGATATTGCGTGCCCGTATTTTTGTGAGTGATACGTTTTGTGATACGCTTTTGTAAGTAACATGTGTATTCTGAAAGTGTAAACTGGAAACTGGGGGGGGCAAACAAGCAGTGAAATTTTAAAGAAAAGTGTGTTAGGATGTGTTTTAAGTCACTGGAAGGATATTGGAGGATCTGCCGGTGGAAGCGTGAACAGGAAAACATTGATAAAATATCGTAATCAGTGGTGGCCGCTTTATAAGCTGGAATGTGGAGCAAAGTGGCCCCTAAATGGAACTTTAAACTATAATATTTTGCTACAGTTAATGTTGTTTTTTGAGAAGCAGAACAGGATGAAATGTTGTATACTGATGTTTCAGCATCTTGGTGGGAAAAGGTAGGGAATTAAGTTGGCCCCTGACTGAACCTTTGATGTTGGCATTAGAGAAGTACAGGCTGGAGAAAGATAAAGGAAGTGTTAAAAGGGTTGTTGAAAGTGTTAAAGGTGTTTGAAGTTGAATGAGCAGGGAAAGAGGATGTAGGAATGTTAATAGTTCTGCCTCTGCCCGAGGCAGAGATCTTAAAATCATGGGTGTTAGCCCTTTAGGGCAAAGGGACCATGATCGGTCCGAGAGAGTTGTCACAGAAACAGAAAAGAGGTACACTCTTAAAACAACCTGAGTTCATGTGCGAGCTCAGATTGCTGATGGGACCGTTCAGGGAACTGTGGACAATTGCATTCCCCTGACCGACCCCCACTAAGACCCGAATCATCCTGAAAATCATGAACGGTTAAGTAAATACTAAAACCTGGATGAATTGGGAATTGAGAATATGCTTCCAACAAGGTCTAAAAGAAAGCCCTATGGAATTTTTGGACCAACTCTGAAATGTAATGAAAATAAATAAATAAATAAATAAATAAAACAAAACGGTTTGGACCTGGCTTTGGAGGACAAATTGACTAGCCTTTTCCTAGGGTAATCAACCCCTGATTTCAACAGGAATAACGGGGACCTGGGGAATCTACCCTAGCGGATCCTCCACTGGTTATAATGAAGCTAGGGGAGGAATGGAAGTGAAATTTCTTATTGCTATGGGGCAACGTATTCAGTTCTAAATCAAGCATTAATGCCTTCACAGAATTATTATGTTAGGGTAAAAGGTGTGTCATGGTTTAACCCGGCCGGCAGCTAAACACCACGCAGCTGTTCGCTCCCCCTCCCCCTCCCTCTCTGGGACGGGGGAGAGAAATGGAAAGTGAAGCCTGTGAGTTGAGATAAAGACAGTTTAATAAGACAAAATAATAATAATAATAATAAGAAGAAGAAGAAGAAGAAGAAGAATAAGAATAAGAATAATAACAATAATAATAACAATAATAATAATACAATGATGATAATAGTACCACTACTAATAATGTGTACAAACAAGTGATGCACAATGCAATTGCTCACCACCCGCTGACCGATGCCCAGCCTAACCCCGAGCAGTCCGGCCCCCTCCCCCTGGCTAGCCACCCCTATGTATTGTTTAGCCTGACGTCAGATGCTATGGAATACCCCTTTGGCTAGTTTGGGTCACCTGTCCTGGGTCTGTCCCCTCCCAGCTCTTACTGCACCCCCAGCCTGCCTGTTGGCAGGACAGAGCAAGAAGCTGAGATGTCCTTGGCTTGGTATAAGCATTGCTCTGCAACAATTGAAACATCGGGGTGTTATCAGCACTCTTCTCATCCTAAGCCAAAACATAGCATTCTCCCAGCTACTAGGAAGAAAATTAACTCTGTTCTAACTGAAACCAGGACAAGGTGTAACCGAAAAGGCTTATTTTTGTGAACCTTTGAAGTACAAATTAGGGAAACAATGGGGCATACACAGATTTTTATCTATGCCTAGCTCCTCATGGGTACTCTTAGGTAGAGATTTATTAGAGCAAGTAGGAGCAGAAATTGTCTTTGAAAAAGGGAAAATGGAATTAAGAACAGGAGAAGAACAACTAATAAATGTGTTAAGCTTGGCACTAATACAAACTGACCCTAAAAGTGAAATACCTTTAGAGATCACAGATCAAGTATGTCCAGGAGTTTGGGCTACCGAAGTCCCTGGAAGAGCTAAAAATGTGACCTTAATAATTATTAAATTAAAGCCAGGAGAGAAACCCATTAAGGTTAAGTAATATCCTTTGAGGATAGAAGATAGGAAAGGAATTAAAGAGATAATTGATCAGTTTTTACAGTATGGATTATTGATTGAATGCGAATCAGAATCCAATGCACCCATATTGCCAATTAAAAAGGCAGATGAAAAAGCTATAGGCTAGTTCAGGATTTGAGGGCCATAAATAAAATCACTGAGGATATACATCCAGTAGTGGCAAACCCTTATACTTTGCTGACTAAATTAAAGAATAGTCAAGTCTGGTTTACCGTACTGGATTTAAAAGATGCCTTCTTCTGCCTAGGCTTAGCCACAGAAAGCCAAAACCTATTCGCCTTTGAATGGGAAAATCCCGATTCAGGCAGAAAGACGCAGCTTACGTGGACATTACTACCTCAAGGATTCAAGAATAGCCCCACTATTTTTGGAAACCAATTAGCAAGGGAACTCGAAACATGGATACCTCCGGACACTGAAGGTGCTTTGTTACAATATGTAGATGATCTCTTAATAGCTACCGAGACTAAAGGGAGTTGGATTCAATGGACTATAAGTCGTCTTAATTTTCTGGGTTTAAATGGATATCAAGTCTCTTGACAGAAAGTCCAGCTGGCTCAACAAAGTGTGACCTATCTGGGATTTGACATTTCGGAAGGACAACGAGAACTAGGAACTGAACATAAGGAAGTCATTTGCCGGACTCCAGAACCTCAAATGGTAAAGGAGCTACAAAGCTTTTTAGGAATGACAGGTTGGTGTCGCCTTTGGATTTATAATTATGGACTATTGGTAAAGCCTCTATGTGAATTGATAAAGATTAACCAGTCAAAGTTAGTCTGGACTGGAGAAGCACAAAAAGTCTTTAAACAACTTAAACAAGAATTGATGATTTTGAAATATCAAGCAATATTGGTAGAACAGGACGACGTGGAAATTGTGATAATTCATATTGTGAATCTAGCCTCTTTTCTTAGTGATGCTCCGGCACAAGCTGTGATTCACGATTGTTTAGAAACTCTAGAGACTGTGTATTCCAGCCGACCAGACCTTAAGGAGGAGCCCATGGAAGACGCGGAAGAAACTTGGTTCACGGATGGGAGCAGTTTTGTTACGCAAAGACAACGTAAAGCTGGATATGCTATAACAACTACTCAGCAGGTAATCGAGTCTAAGCCTTTACCCCCTGGAACATCAGCTCAAAAGGCGGAGATAGTTGCTCTCACGAGAGCATTGGAACTGGCAGCGGGAAAAAGGGTAAATATTTGGACAGATTCTAAATATACATTCGGCGTGGTACATGCTCATGGAGCAATTTGGAAAGAACATGGATTGCTGACCGCTCAGTGAAAACACAAAGTATGCTGAAGAAATTTTAAAATTGTTAGAGGCTGTAAAACAACCAGAAAAGGTAGCTATCATGCATTGTCAGGGACACCAAAAGGGGAACACCGATTTTGAAATTGGAAAATCGATTGGCAGAGGCTAAGCAGGCAGCTGAAATAACTGAGGTGAAGGCATTGTCTTTGATACCAGACGGTAAAATCCAAACTATATCCAAATTATACAAAAGAAGACTTAAAATTAATTGAAGATTTGAAAGGTAAAATGAAACCAGATGGATGAGTATATTTAAAAGATAACCCCATAGTAATACCCTCTAGTTTGACATGGCCCATAGTTCTTACAGAACACAATAAAACGCATTGGGGAGCTGGCACACTGCATAAGAGCCTGAGTCAGACATTAGTGGGACGATATGATAAAACAAGTAACTCAACAATGTAGCATTTGCTTACACAATACCAAGGATAGAATAAAATTTGGAATAATCGGTAAAGGAAATTATTCGGGGCAACAGTGGCAAATTGATTTTTCAGAACTCCCTAGAAAAGGGGGGTATCATTATTTACTGGTTCTGACTGACACGTTTTCAGGAAGGCCTGAAGCCTTTCCCTGTCAAACAACCAAAGCAAGAGAAGTGGTTAAAGTCTTGTTAAATGAAATAATACCATGCTTTGGGATTCTAGTAGCAATGTCTTCTGATAGAGTTTCACATTTTTGTGCACAAGTGGTAGAACAGATAAGTAAGATTCTAAAGATAGATTGGCAACTGCATACTCCTTATAGACCACAGGCAAGTGGACAGGTAGAAAAAATGAACCATTTAATTAAACAATAAATAGCTAAAATTGGATAAGGAGCTGATTTGTCATGGCCTCAATCCCTCCCTTTAGCATTACTTGGAATTAGAGTTAAACCTAGAATAAAAGGAAATTTGAGTCCCTTCAAAATCTTATATGGAAGGCCATAGCAATTTCTATTTAGTGGAGAGGACCTAACGCAGTTAGGATCAGAATATTTATATGCTTATATAACTGAACTTCAGAAACAATTAAATAAAGTACATACATTTGTTTTAGGGACCAGGGCTAGAGGGTTGGATCAACCAATCCACCCCTTTAAGCTCGGGGATTATATATATATAAAGACTTTTTCAGGACAACCCGTGCAGGAAAAATGGAAGGAAAGTGGATGGGACCACACCAAGTATTACTGACAACACACACCGCCATTAAGATTAAGAAGCAAGCAGCTTGGATCCACAATTCAAGGGTGAAGAAGGCCCCGGCGAGGATATGGACCACCACTCCAATTGGACCAACAAAATTACGGTTTTCCAGATCCTAATGATTGCAGGGGTGCGGTTCTCGGATTTGGGGTGGGCAACTTGGGATGAGAACTTACACCTGACCTTAATACAAACAATTTCTCAAGTAACTAATAAGACGAACTGTTGGGTATGCACCCATCTGCCACAGCATGGGAATAAGGGTGTATCGTTAATTGGGATTCCCTTGCCTGCAAACTTATCTTGGACTAATTTGTGGGAAAACACATCTTGGGGTCGAAAATATTAAGCAGTTCTGGAACTAGAAGTGAGTAGCTTCTTGCCGTTAGAATCCTATTATGTGTGTGTACAAAGGTGTAACCCGCCTAAGGGTATAGGAAAACAGCATTGTATGAATACGGATACTACTTATGTGGGAAATCAGACATCTTGTAATTGAACAATTGATATTAGTACGACTAGCGGCTGGGCAAATTCAACCAGCTGGACGGTTCCAGAAGGAAAAGGGTGGTATTGGCTATGCAGTGATACAGCCCGTAAGGTCTTGCCTGAGAATTGGAAGGGAACTTGCACTCTTGGAGCGGTAGTCCCCAATATGACAGTACATGATGTAGTGCCTCGAGGTTACTTGAGAAATCATATCCGGAGAATCAGATGAAAAATTAACAATCCATTGGTAGAGAGACACACCCCTTTTCATAGTTTTGTGCGATGGTTTATCCCATGGTTAGGAGTGAGTGAATTGGAAAAGGCAATAGTTAATATTTCTGCAATTATAGAGAAGTTAGAAAACAAAATTCTGGATGCTATAAAGGCTCAACAAGAAGAGATATCTAGTTTATCACAGGTAGTATTCCAAAATCGGATGGCCCTAGACTTGTTACTGGCCACTCAAGGGGGAGTCTGTACAGTAATAAACACAAGTTGTTGTATGTATGTAGATCAGAGTGGAAGGATCTCTACCGACCTGGAAGAAATATGGAAGCAGACCAGGATCCTACATGAGATCAGTAAAGATGATCTTTCATGGAGTTTTAGTGAACTATGGACTAAGTTAACCTCCTGGTTGCCCAATTTCCAATGGTTGAAACAAGTATTCATTGCTCTAATCGTATTAGTAGTGTTAGGAATATTTGTGTGCATGTTGTTTAGATGCCTGCTTTGTTGTGTTACTGTAAATAAAGAAAGTATCTGATGCAAAAGAATTTGCATGGGAAAAGAAAAGGGGGGATTGATTAAGGAGGTATTGGGGAGGCAAGGACAATCCCCAGACAAGGACTGTATATCTCAAAACAAGACACTGGAACTCATGATAAGGAAGCGGCAGGCGGACAGAGAAACGAATGTAAGGACTATAACTCTCGAAACTGGACATTGGAATTCATTATAAAGATACAACAAACGGGAGAATTGGCAACAACCAGCTCTTGCAATTAAGAAACATGCCAATTCAGCAGATTCCTGACCAAAGGTGAAAAGTACACTGTGAGGAAGACTCGGGGTCTTCCTCCCAAAGACCCCTGCCCACGTCCCAAAGACCCCTGCCCACAATTCTTGGAAGGCTCTGCGCAGGCGCAAGGTGCCAAAAGGCTAATTAGCATGAGAAGCGAGGGAAGGCGGGGATAGGTAATGCATATGTATAGGTGCTTGTAGAATATTGATAGATTGATTGTATAAATTCAAGACTGCTTTCTGCTTTGGGTATGCACGATAGGTGGAGAGATCCCCCGTGCATCCAGCGCTGCAATAAAGAATATACCACTTAAAGGAATTTCGGCTTCGATCTTTGAATCAATTTGGCGACCCAGATGGGACAACCTCTCTGCCGGACTGCAGGACCTGCTGGGAACAGGACTCCCTAGGGTACCCCCGGGATTTCCCGGAGGGACTCCTCGACTCACCGGATCACTGCGGAGGCAGACAAGGACCCCATCATTGTAAGTGAGTATATTCTTTATTCTGGTTTGGTTTTCTGGTAGACCGGTCATCTGGAACTGTCTGTAAGTCAGAAGGTGATCTTCTGCGAGGCAGTGTTTGGTATATACTTTGTGGTTAGCACCATAAGTACATGTTTGGGGACCTTAAGGAAGGAGCTCGCTTTAAGGTCCATCTGGAATTGTGTTGTCTATTTCGGTTTTCTGACTCATGGAGTATGGTATTTAACTCTGGTTCTTGTTACTGCGATTTTGGCTATTTTCCTGGTGGTAATAGTAGGTTCGTGGCATTGTTATAAGAAAGATATCGTTACGGTGTTACACAGTTCGGTTTTCTGACTTATCGCATGTGGAATTTGACTCTGACTATTGTTACTGTGATTTTGGCAATATTGCTGGTAATAGTAGTTTTGTGACATCGCTACTGAAAGATATTGCGTGCCCGTATTTTTGTGAGTGATACGTTTTGTGATACGCTTTTGTAAGTAACATGTGTATTCTGAAAGTGTAAACTGGAAACTGGGGGGGGCAAACAAGCAGTGAAATTTTAAAGAAAAGTGTGTTAGGATGTGTTTTAAGTCACTGGAAGGATATTGGAGGATCTGCCGGTGGAAGCGTGAACAGGAAAACATTGATAAAATATCGTAATCAGTGGTGGCCGCTTTATAAGCTGGAATGTGGAGCAAAGTGGCCCCTAAATGGAACTTTAAACTATAATATTTTGCTACAGTTAATGTTGTTTTTTGAGAAGCAGAACAGGATGAAATGTTGTATACTGATGTTTCAGCATCTTGGTGGGAAAAGGTAGGGAATTAAGTTGGCCCCTGACTGAACCTTTGATGTTGGCATTAGAGAAGTACAGGCTGGAGAAAGATAAAGGAAGTGTTAAAAGGGTTGTTGAAAGTGTTAAAGGTGTTTGAAGTTGAATGAGCAGGGAAAGAGGATGTAGGAATGTTAATAGTTCTGCCTCTGCCCGAGGCAGAGATCTTAAAATCATGGGTGTTAGCCCTTTAGGGCAAAGGGACCATGATCGGTCCGAGAGAGTTGTCACAGAAACAGAAAAGAGGTACACTCTTAAAACAACCTGAGTTCATGTGCGAGCTCAGATTGCTGATGGGACCGTTCAGGGAACTGTGGACAATTGCATTCCCCTGACCGACCCCCACTAAGACCCGAATCATCCTGAAAATCATGAACGGTTAAGTAAATACTAAAACCTGGATGAATTGGGAATTGAGAATATGCTTCCAACAAGGTCTAAAAGAAAGCCCTATGGAATTTTTGGACCAACTCTGAAATGTAATGAAAATAAATAAATAAATAAATAAATAAAACAAAACGGTTTGGACCTGGCTTTGGAGGACAAATTGACTAGCCTTTTCCTAGGGTAATCAACCCCTGATTTCAACAGGAATAACGGGGACCTGGGGAATCTACCCTAGCGGATCCTCCACTGGTTATAATGAAGCTAGGGGAGGAATGGAAGTGAAATTTCTTATTGCTATGGGGCAACGTATTCAGTTCTAAATCAAGCATTAATGCCTTCACAGAATTATTATGTTAGGGTAAAAGGTGTGTCATGGTTTAACCCGGCCGGCAGCTAAACACCACGCAGCTGTTCGCTCCCCCTCCCCCTCCCTCTCTGGGACGGGGGAGAGAAATGGAAAGTGAAGCCTGTGAGTTGAGATAAAGACAGTTTAATAAGACAAAATAATAATAATAATAAGAAGAAGAAGAAGAAGAAGAAGAAGAAGAAGAATAAGAATAATAACAATAATAATAACAATAATAATAATACAATGATGATAATAGTACCACTACTAATAATGTGTACAAACAAGTGATGCACAATGCAATTGCTCACCACCCGCTGACCGATGCCCAGCCTAACCCCGAGCAGTCCGGCCCCCTCCCCCTGGCTAGCCACCCCTATGTATTGTTTAGCCTGACGTCAGATGCTATGGAATACCCCTTTGGCTAGTTTGGGTCACCTGTCCTGGGTCTGTCCCCTCCCAGCTCTTACTGCACCCCCAGCCTGCCTGTTGGCAGGACAGAGCAAGAAGCTGAGATGTCCTTGGCTTGGTATAAGCATTGCTCTGCAACAATTGAAACATCGGGGTGTTATCAGCACTCTTCTCATCCTAAGCCAAAACATAGCATTCTCCCAGCTACTAGGAAGAAAATTAACTCTGTTCTAACTGAAACCAGGACAAGGTGTAACCGAAAAGGCTTATTTTTGTGAACCTTTGAAGTACAAATTAGGGAAACAATGGGGCATACACAGATTTTTATCTATGCCTAGCTCCTCATGGGTACTCTTAGGTAGAGATTTATTAGAGCAAGTAGGAGCAGAAATTGTCTTTGAAAAAGGGAAAATGGAATTAAGAACAGGAGAAGAACAACTAATAAATGTGTTAAGCTTGGCACTAATACAAACTGACCCTAAAAGTGAAATACCTTTAGAGATCACAGATCAAGTATGTCCAGGAGTTTGGGCTACCGAAGTCCCTGGAAGAGCTAAAAATGTGACCTTAATAATTATTAAATTAAAGCCAGGAGAGAAACCCATTAAGGTTAAGTAATATCCTTTGAGGATAGAAGATAGGAAAGGAATTAAAGAGATAATTGATCAGTTTTTACAGTATGGATTATTGATTGAATGCGAATCAGAATCCAATGCACCCATATTGCCAATTAAAAAGGCAGATGAAAAAGCTATAGGCTAGTTCAGGATTTGAGGGCCATAAATAAAATCACTGAGGATATACATCCAGTAGTGGCAAACCCTTATACTTTGCTGACTAAATTAAAGAATAGTCAAGTCTGGTTTACCGTACTGGATTTAAAAGATGCCTTCTTCTGCCTAGGCTTAGCCACAGAAAGCCAAAACCTATTCGCCTTTGAATGGGAAAATCCCGATTCAGGCAGAAAGACGCAGCTTACGTGGACATTACTACCTCAAGGATTCAAGAATAGCCCCACTATTTTTGGAAACCAATTAGCAAGGGAACTCGAAACATGGATACCTCCGGACACTGAAGGTGCTTTGTTACAATATGTAGATGATCTCTTAATAGCTACCGAGACTAAAGGGAGTTGGATTCAATGGACTATAAGTCGTCTTAATTTTCTGGGTTTAAATGGATATCAAGTCTCTTGACAGAAAGTCCAGCTGGCTCAACAAAGTGTGACCTATCTGGGATTTGACATTTCGGAAGGACAACGAGAACTAGGAACTGAACATAAGGAAGTCATTTGCCGGACTCCAGAACCTCAAATGGTAAAGGAGCTACAAAGCTTTTTAGGAATGACAGGTTGGTGTCGCCTTTGGATTTATAATTATGGACTATTGGTAAAGCCTCTATGTGAATTGATAAAGATTAACCAGTCAAAGTTAGTCTGGACTGGAGAAGCACAAAAAGTCTTTAAACAACTTAAACAAGAATTGATGATTTTGAAATATCAAGCAATATTGGTAGAACAGGACGACGTGGAAATTGTGATAATTCATATTGTGAATCTAGCCTCTTTTCTTAGTGATGCTCCGGCACAAGCTGTGATTCACGATTGTTTAGAAACTCTAGAGACTGTGTATTCCAGCCGACCAGACCTTAAGGAGGAGCCCATGGAAGACGCGGAAGAAACTTGGTTCACGGATGGGAGCAGTTTTGTTACGCAAAGACAACGTAAAGCTGGATATGCTATAACAACTACTCAGCAGGTAATCGAGTCTAAGCCTTTACCCCCTGGAACATCAGCTCAAAAGGCGGAGATAGTTGCTCTCACGAGAGCATTGGAACTGGCAGCGGGAAAAAGGGTAAATATTTGGACAGATTCTAAATATACATTCGGCGTGGTACATGCTCATGGAGCAATTTGGAAAGAACATGGATTGCTGACCGCTCAGTGAAAACACAAAGTATGCTGAAGAAATTTTAAAATTGTTAGAGGCTGTAAAACAACCAGAAAAGGTAGCTATCATGCATTGTCAGGGACACCAAAAGGGGAACACCGATTTTGAAATTGGAAAATCGATTGGCAGAGGCTAAGCAGGCAGCTGAAATAACTGAGGTGAAGGCATTGTCTTTGATACCAGACGGTAAAATCCAAACTATATCCAAATTATACAAAAGAAGACTTAAAATTAATTGAAGATTTGAAAGGTAAAATGAAACCAGATGGATGAGTATATTTAAAAGATAACCCCATAGTAATACCCTCTAGTTTGACATGGCCCATAGTTCTTACAGAACACAATAAAACGCATTGGGGAGCTGGCACACTGCATAAGAGCCTGAGTCAGACATTAGTGGGACGATATGATAAAACAAGTAACTCAACAATGTAGCATTTGCTTACACAATACCAAGGATAGAATAAAATTTGGAATAATCGGTAAAGGAAATTATTCGGGGCAACAGTGGCAAATTGATTTTTCAGAACTCCCTAGAAAAGGGGGGTATCATTATTTACTGGTTCTGACTGACACGTTTTCAGGAAGGCCTGAAGCCTTTCCCTGTCAAACAACCAAAGCAAGAGAAGTGGTTAAAGTCTTGTTAAATGAAATAATACCATGCTTTGGGATTCTAGTAGCAATGTCTTCTGATAGAGTTTCACATTTTTGTGCACAAGTGGTAGACCAGATAAGTAAGATTCTAAAGATAGATTGGCAACTGCATACTCCTTATAGACCACAGGCAAGTGGACAGGTAGAAAAAATGAACCATTTAATTAAACAATAAATAGCTAAAATTGGATAAGGAGCTGATTTGTCATGGCCTCAATCCCTCCCTTTAGCATTACTTGGAATTAGAGTTAAACCTAGAATAAAAGGAAATTTGAGTCCCTTCAAAATCTTATATGGAAGGCCATAGCAATTTCTATTTAGTGGAGAGGACCTAACGCAGTTAGGATCAGAATATTTATATGCTTATATAACTGAACTTCAGAAACAATTAAATAAAGTACATACATTTGTTTTAGGGACCAGGGCTAGAGGGTTGGATCAACCAATCCACCCCTTTAAGCTCGGGGATTATATATATATAAAGACTTTTTCAGGACAACCCGTGCAGGAAAAATGGAAGGAAAGTGGATGGGACCACACCAAGTATTACTGACAACACACACCGCCATTAAGATTAAGAAGCAAGCAGCTTGGATCCACAATTCAAGGGTGAAGAAGGCCCCGGCGAGGATATGGACCACCACTCCAATTGGACCAACAAAATTACGGTTTTCCAGATCCTAATGATTGCAGGGGTGCGGTTCTCGGATTTGGGGTGGGCAACTTGGGATGAGAACTTACACCTGACCTTAATACAAACAATTTCTCAAGTAACTAATAAGACGAACTGTTGGGTATGCACCCATCTGCCACAGCATGGGAATAAGGGTGTATCGTTAATTGGGATTCCCTTGCCTGCAAACTTATCTTGGACTAATTTGTGGGAAAACACATCTTGGGGTCGAAAATATTAAGCAGTTCTGGAACTAGAAGTGAGTAGCTTCTTGCCGTTAGAATCCTATTATGTGTGTGTACAAAGGTGTAACCCGCCTAAGGGTATAGGAAAACAGCATTGTATGAATACGGATACTACTTATGTGGGAAATCAGACATCTTGTAATTGAACAATTGATATTAGTACGACTAGCGGCTGGGCAAATTCAACCAGCTGGACGGTTCCAGAAGGAAAAGGGTGGTATTGGCTATGCAGTGATACAGCCCGTAAGGTCTTGCCTGAGAATTGGAAGGGAACTTGCACTCTTGGAGCGGTAGTCCCCAATATGACAGTACATGATGTAGTGCCTCGAGGTTACTTGAGAAATCATATCCGGAGAATCAGATGAAAAATTAACAATCCATTGGTAGAGAGACACACCCCTTTTCATAGTTTTGTGCGATGGTTTATCCCATGGTTAGGAGTGAGTGAATTGGAAAAGGCAATAGTTAATATTTCTGCAATTATAGAGAAGTTAGAAAACAAAATTCTGGATGCTATAAAGGCTCAACAAGAAGAGATATCTAGTTTATCACAGGTAGTATTCCAAAATCGGATGGCCCTAGACTTGTTACTGGCCACTCAAGGGGGAGTCTGTACAGTAATAAACACAAGTTGTTGTATGTATGTAGATCAGAGTGGAAGGATCTCTACCGACCTGGAAGAAATATGGAAGCAGACCAGGATCCTACATGAGATCAGTAAAGATGATCTTTCATGGAGTTTTAGTGAACTATGGACTAAGTTAACCTCCTGGTTGCCCAATTTCCAATGGTTGAAACAAGTATTCATTGCTCTAATCGTATTAGTAGTGTTAGGAATATTTGTGTGCATGTTGTTTAGATGCCTGCTTTGTTGTGTTACTGTAAATAAAGAAAGTATCTGATGCAAAAGAATTTGCATGGGAAAAGAAAAGGGGGGATTGATTAAGGAGGTATTGGGGAGGCAAGGACAATCCCCAGACAAGGACTGTATATCTCAAAACAAGACACTGGAACTCATGATAAGGAAGCGGCAGGCGGACAGAGAAACGAATGTAAGGACTATAACTCTCGAAACTGGACATTGGAATTCATTATAAAGATACAACAAACGGGAGAATTGGCAACAACCAGCTCTTGCAATTAAGAAACATGCCAATTCAGCAGATTCCTGACCAAAGGTGAAAAGTACACTGTGAGGAAGACTCGGGGTCTTCCTCCCAAAGACCCCTGCCCACGTCCCAAAGACCCCTGCCCACAATTCTTGGAAGGCTCTGCGCAGGCGCAAGGTGCCAAAAGGCTAATTAGCATGAGAAGCGAGGGAAGGCGGGGATAGGTAATGCATATGTATAGGTGCTTGTAGAATATTGATAGATTGATTGTATAAATTCAAGACTGCTTTCTGCTTTGGGTATGCACGATAGGTGGAGAGATCCCCCGTGCATCCAGCGCTGCAATAAAGAATATACCACTTAAAGGAATTTCGGCTTCGATCTTTGAATCAATTTGGCGACCCAGATGGGACAACCTCTCTGCCGGACTGCAGGACCTGCTGGGAACAGGACTCCCTAGGGTACCCCCGGGATTTCCCGGAGGGACTCCTCGACTCACCGGATCACTGCGGAGGCAGACAAGGACCCCATCATTGTAAGTGAGTATATTCTTTATTCTGGTTTGGTTTTCTGGTAGACCGGTCATCTGGAACTGTCTGTAAGTCAGAAGGTGATCTTCTGCGAGGCAGTGTTTGGTATATACTTTGTGGTTAGCACCATAAGTACATGTTTGGGGACCTTAAGGAAGGAGCTCGCTTTAAGGTCCATCTGGAATTGTGTTGTCTATTTCGGTTTTCTGACTCATGGAGTATGGTATTTAACTCTGGTTCTTGTTACTGCGATTTTGGCTATTTTCCTGGTGGTAATAGTAGGTTCGTGGCATTGTTATAAGAAAGATATCGTTACGGTGTTACACAGTTCGGTTTTCTGACTTATCGCATGTGGAATTTGACTCTGACTATTGTTACTGTGATTTTGGCAATATTGCTGGTAATAGTAGTTTTGTGACATCGCTACTGAAAGATATTGCGTGCCCGTATTTTTGTGAGTGATACGTTTTGTGATACGCTTTTGTAAGTAACATGTGTATTCTGAAAGTGTAAACTGGAAACTGGGGGGGGCAAACAAGCAGTGAAATTTTAAAGAAAAGTGTGTTAGGATGTGTTTTAAGTCACTGGAAGGATATTGGAGGATCTGCCGGTGGAAGCGTGAACAGGAAAACATTGATAAAATATCGTAATCAGTGGTGGCCGCTTTATAAGCTGGAATGTGGAGCAAAGTGGCCCCTAAATGGAACTTTAAACTATAATATTTTGCTACAGTTAATGTTGTTTTTTGAGAAGCAGAACAGGATGAAATGTTGTATACTGATGTTTCAGCATCTTGGTGGGAAAAGGTAGGGAATTAAGTTGGCCCCTGACTGAACCTTTGATGTTGGCATTAGAGAAGTACAGGCTGGAGAAAGATAAAGGAAGTGTTAAAAGGGTTGTTGAAAGTGTTAAAGGTGTTTGAAGTTGAATGAGCAGGGAAAGAGGATGTAGGAATGTTAATAGTTCTGCCTCTGCCCGAGGCAGAGATCTTAAAATCATGGGTGTTAGCCCTTTAGGGCAAAGGGACCGTGATCGGTCCGAGAGAGTTGTCACAGAAACAGAAAAGAGGTACACTCTTAAAACAACCTGAGTTCATGTGCGAGCTCAGATTGCTGATGGGACCGTTCAGGGAACTGTGGACAATTGCATTCCCCTGACCGACCCCCACTAAGACCCGAATCATCCTGAAAATCATGAACGGTTAAGTAAATACTAAAACCTGGATGAATTGGGAATTGAGAATATGCTTCCAACAAGGTCTAAAAGAAAGCCCTATGGAATTTTTGGACCAACTCTGAAATGTAATGAAAATAAATAAATAAATAAATAAATAAATAAATAAATAAATCAAAACGGTTTGGACCTGGCTTTGGAGGACAAATTGACTAGCCTTTTCCTAGGGTAATCAACCCCTGATTTCAACAGGAATAACGGGGACCTGGGGAATCTACCCTAGCGGATCCTCCACTGGTTATAATGAAGCTAGGGGAGGAATGGAAGTGAAATTTCTTATTGCTATGGGGCAACGTATTCAGTTCTAAATCAAGCATTAATGCCTTCACAGAATTATTATGTTAGGGTAAAAGGTGTGTCATGGTTTAACCCGGCCGGCAGCTAAACACCACGCAGCTGTTCGCTCCCCCTCCCCCTCCCTCTCTGGGACGGGGGAGAGAAATGGAAAGTGAAGCCTGTGAGTTGAGATAAAGACAGTTTAATAAGACAAAATAACAATAATAATAATAATAATAATAATAACAATAATAATAATAATAACAATAATAATAACAATAATAATAATACAATGATGATAATAGTACCACTACTAATAATGTGTACAAACAAGTGATGCACAATGCAATTGCTCACCACCCGCTGACCGATGCCCAGCCTAACCCCGAGCAGTCCGGCCCCCTCCCCCTGGCTAGCCACCCCTATGTATTGTTTAGCCTGACGTCAGATGCTATGGAATACCCCTTTGGCTAGTTTGGGTCACCTGTCCTGGGTCTGTCCCCTCCCAGCTCTTACTGCACCCCCAGCCTGCCTGTTGGCAGGACAGAGCAAGAAGCTGAGATGTCCTTGGCTTGGTATAAGCATTGCTCTGCAACAATTGAAACATCGGGGTGTTATCAGCACTCTTCTCATCCTAAGCCAAAACATAGCATTCTCCCAGCTACTAGGAAGAAAATTAACTCTGTTCTAACTGAAACCAGGACAAGGTGTAACCGAAAAGGCTTATTTTTGTGAACCTTTGAAGTACAAATTAGGGAAACAATGGGGCATACGCAGATTTTTATCTATGCCTAGCTCCTCATGGGCACTCTTAGGTAGAGATTTATTAGAGCAAGTAGGAGCAGAAATTGTCTTTGAAAAAGGGAAAATGGAATTAAGAACAGGAGAAGAACAACTAATAAATGTGTTAAGCTTGGCACTAATACAAACTGACCCTAAAAGTGAAATACCTTTAGAGATCACAGATCAAGTATGTCCAGGAGTTTGGGCTACCGAAGTCCCTGGAAGAGCTAAAAATGTGACCTTAATGATTATTAAATTAAAGCCAGGAGAGAAACCCGTTAAGGTTAAGTAATATCCTTTGAGGATAGAAGATAGGAAAGGAATTAAAGAGATAATTGATCAGTTTTTACAGTATGGATTATTGATTGAATGCGAATCAGAATCCAATGCACCCATATTGCCAATTAAAAAGGCAGATGAAAAAGCTATAGGCTAGTTCAGGATTTGAGGGC
Source organism: Aythya marila (assembly GCF_965140915.1). Classification (NCBI taxonomy): domain Eukaryota; kingdom Metazoa; phylum Chordata; class Aves; order Anseriformes; family Anatidae; genus Aythya; species Aythya marila. The sequence continues at coordinate 401,182 of NW_028137780.1, forward strand.
CATAAATAAAATCACTGAGGATATACATCCAGTAGTGGCAAACCCTTATACTTTGCTGACTAAATTAAAGAATAGTCAAGTCTGGTTTACCGTACTGGATTTAAAAGATGCCTTCTTCTGCCTAGGCTTAGCCACAGAAAGCCAAAACCTATTCGCCTTTGAATGGGAAAATCCCGATTCAGGCAGAAAGACGCAGCTTACGTGGACATTACTACCTCAAGGATTCAAGAATAGCCCCACTAATTTTGGAAACCAATTAGCAAGGGAACTCGAAACATGTATACCTCCGGACACTGAAGGTGCTTTGTTACAATATGTAGATGATCTCTTAATAGCTACCGAGACTAAAGGGAGTTGGATTCAATGGACTATAAGTCGTCTTAATTTTCTGGGTTTAAATGGATATCAAGTCTCTTGACAGAAAGTCCAGCTGGCTCAACAAAGTGTGACCTATCTGGGATTTGACATTTCGGAAGGACAACGAGAACTAGGAACTGAACATAAGGAAGTCATTTGCCGGACTCCAGAACCTCAAATGGTAAAGGAGCTACAAAGCTTTTTAGGAATGACAGGTTGGTGTCGCCTTTGGATTTATAATTATGGACTATTGGTAAAGCCTCTATGTGAATTGATAAAGATTAACCAGTCAAAGTTAGTCTGGACTGGAGAAGCACAAAAAGTCTTTAAACAACTTAAACAAGAATTGATGATTTTGAAATATCAAGCAATATTGGTAGAACAGGACGACGTGGAAATTGTGATAATTCATATTGTGAATCTAGCCTCTTTTCTTAGTGATGCTCCGGCACAAGCTGTGATTCACGATTGTTTAGAAACTCTAGAGACTGTGTATTCCAGCCGACCAGACCTTAAGGAGGAGCCCATGGAAGACGCGGAAGAAACTTGGTTCACGGATGGGAGCAGTTTTGTTACGCAAAGACAACGTAAAGCTGGATATGCTATAACAACTACTCAGCAGGTAATCGAGTCTAAGCCTTTACCCCCTGGAACATCAGCTCAAAAGGCGGAGATAGTTGCTCTCACGAGAGCATTGGAACTGGCAGCGGGAAAAAGGGTAAATATTTGGACAGATTCTAAATATACATTCGGCGTGGTACATGCTCATGGAGCAATTTGGAAAGAACATGGATTGCTGACCGCTCAGTGAAAACACAAAGTATGCTGAAGAAATTTTAAAATTGTTAGAGGCTGTAAAACAACCAGAAAAGGTAGCTATCATGCATTGTCAGGGACACCAAAAGGGGAACACCGATTTTGAAATTGGAAAATCGATTGGCAGAGGCTAAGCAGGCAGCTGAAATAACTGAGGTGAAGGCATTGTCTTTGATACCAGACGGTAAAATCCAAACTATATCCAAATTATACAAAAGAAGACTTAAAATTAATTGAAGATTTGAAAGGTAAAATGAAACCAGATGGATGAGTATATTTAAAAGATAACCCCATAGTAATACCCTCTAGTTTGACATGGCCCATAGTTCTTACAGAACACAATAAAACGCATTGGGGAGCTGGCACACTGCATAAGAGCCTGAGTCAGACATTAGTGGGACGATATGATAAAACAAGTAACTCAACAATGTAGCATTTGCTTACACAATAACCCCAATACCAAGGATAGAATAAAATTTGGAATAATCGGTAAAGGAAATTATTCGGGGCAACAGTGGCAAATTGATTTTTCAGAACTCCCTAGAAAAGCGGGGTATCATTATTTACTGGTTCTGACTGACACGTTTTCAGGAAGGCCTGAAGCCTTTCCCTGTCAAACAAACAAAGCAAGAGAAGTGGTTAAAGTCTTGTTAAATGAAATAATACCATGCTTTGGGATTCTAGTAGCAATGTCTTCTGATAGAGTTTCACATTTTTGTGCACAAGTGGTAGAACAGATAAGTAAGATTCTAAAGATAGATTGGCAACTGCATACTCCTTATAGACCACAGGCAAGTGGACAGGTAGAAAAAATGAACCATTTAATTAAACAATAAATAGCTAAAATTGGATAAGGAGCTGATTTGTCATGGCCTCAATCCCTCCCTTTAGCATTACTTGGAATTAGAGTTAAACCTAGAATAAAAGGAAATTTGAGTCCCTTCAAAATCTTATATGGAAGGCCATAGCAATTTCTATTTAGTGGAGAGGACCTAACGCAGTTAGGATCAGAATATTTATATGCTTATATAACTGAACTTCAGAAACAATTAAATAAAGTACATACATTTGTTTTAGGGACCAGGGCTAGAGGGTTGGATCAACCAATCCACCCCTTTAAGCTCGGGGATTATATATATATAAAGACTTTTTCAGGACAACCCGTGCAGGAAAAATGGAAGGAAAGTGGATGGGACCACACCAAGTATTACTGACAACACACACCGCCATTAAGATTAAGAAGCAAGCAGCTTGGATCCACAATTCAAGGGTGAAGAAGGCCCCGGCGAGGATATGGACCACCACTCCAATTGGACCAACAAAATTACGGTTTTCCAGATCCTAATGATTGCAGGGGTGCGGTTCTCGGATTTGGGGTGGGCAACTTGGGATGAGAACTTACACCTGACCTTAATACAAACAATTTCTCAAGTAACTAATAAGACGAACTGTTGGGTATGCACCCATCTGCCACAGCATGGGAATAAGGGTGTATCGTTAATTGGGATTCCCTTGCCTGCAAACTTATCTTGGACTAATTTGTGGGAAAACACATCTTGGGGTCGAAAATATTAAGCAGTTCTGGAACTAGAAGTGAGTAGCTTCTTGCCGTTAGAATCCTATTATGTGTGTGTACAAAGGTGTAACCCGCCTAAGGGTATAGGAAAACAGCATTGTATAAATACGGATACTACTTATGTGGGAAATCAGACATCTTGTAATTGAACAATTGATATTAGTACGACTAGCGGCTGGGCAAATTCAACCAGCTGGACGGTTCCAGAAGGAAAAGGGTGGTATTGGCTATGCAGTGATACAGCCCGTAAGGTCTTGCCTGAGAATTGGAAGGGAACTTGCACTCTTGGAGCGGTAGTCCCCAATATGACAGTACATGATGTAGTGCCTCGAGGTTACTTGAGAAATCATATCCGGAGAATCAGATGAAAAATTAACAATCCATTGGTAGAGAGACACACCCCTTTTCATAGTTTTGTGCGATGGTTTATCCCATGGTTAGGAGTGAGTGAATTGGAAAAGGCAATAGTTAATATTTCTGCAATTATAGAGAAGTTAGAAAACAAAATTCTGGATGCTATAAAGGCTCAACAAGAAGAGATATCTAGTTTATCACAGGTAGTATTCCAAAATCGGATGGCCCTAGACTTGTTACTGGCCACTCAAGGGGGAGTCTGTACAGTAATAAACACAAGTTGTTGTATGTATGTAGATCAGAGTGGAAGGATCTCTACCGACCTGGAAGAAATATGGAAGCAGACCAGGATCCTACATGAGATCAGTAAAGATGATCTTTCATGGAGTTTTAGTGAACTATGGACTAAGTTAACCTCCTGGTTGCCCAATTTCCAATGGTTGAAACAAGTATTCATTGCTCTAATCGTATTAGTAGTGTTAGGAATATTTGTGTGCATGTTGTTTAGATGCCTGCTTTGTTGTGTTACTGTAAATAAAGAAAGTATCTGATGCAAAAGAATTTGCATGGGAAAAGAAAAGGGGGGATTGATTAAGGAGGTATTGGGGAGGCAAGGACAATCCCCAGACAAGGACTGTATATCTCGAAACAAGACACTGGAACTCATGATAAGGAAGCGGCAGGCGGACAGAGAAACGAATGTAAGGACTATAACTCTCGAAACTGGACATTGGAATTCATTATAAAGATACAACAAACGGGAGAATTGGCAACAACCAGCTCTTGCAATTAAGAAACATGCCAATTCAGCAGATTCCTGACCAAAGGTGAAAAGTACACTGTGAGGAAGACTCGGGGTCTTCCTCCCAAAGACCCCTGCCCACGTCCCAAAGACCCCTGCCCACAATTCTTGGAAGGCTCTGCGCAGGCGCAAGGTGCCAAAAGGCTAATTAGCATGAGAAGCGAGGGAAGGCGGGGATAGGTAATGCATATGTATAGGTGCTTGTAGAATATTGATAGATTGATTGTATAAATTCAAGACTGCTTTCTGCTTTGGGTATGCACGATAGGTGGAGAGATCCCCCGTGCATCCAGCGCTGCAATAAAGAATATACCACTTAAAGGAATTTCGGCTTCGATCTTTGAATCAATTTGGCGACCCAGATGGGACAACCTCTCTGCCGGACTGCAGGACCTGCTGGGAACAGGACTCCCTAGGGTACCCCCGGGATTTCCCGGAGGGACTCCTCGACTCACCGGATCACTGCGGAGTCAGACAAGGACCCCATCATTGTAAGTGAGTATATTCTTTATTCTGGTTTGGTTTTCTGGTAGACCGGTCATCTGGAACTGTCTGTAAGTCAGAAGGTGATCTTCTGCGAGGCAGTGTTTGGTATATACTTTGTGGTTAGCACCATAAGTACATGTTTGGGGACCTTAAGGAAGGAGCTCGCTTTAAGGTCCATCTGGAATTGTGTTGTCTATTTCGGTTTTCTGACTCATGGAGTATGGTATTTAACTCTGGTTCTTGTTACTGCGATTTTGGCTATTTTCCTGGTGGTAATAGTAGGTTCGTGGCATTGTTATAAGAAAGATATCGTTACGGTGTTACACAGTTCGGTTTTCTGACTTATCGCATGTGGAATTTGACTCTGACTATTGTTACTGTGATTTTGGCAATATTGCTGGTAATAGTAGTTTTGTGACATCGCTACTGAAAGATATTGCGTGCCCGTATTTTTGTGAGTGATACGTTTTGTGATACGCTTTTGTAAGTAACATGTGTATTCTGAAAGTGTAAACTGGAAACTGGGGGGGGCAAACAAGCAGTGAAATTTTAAAGAAAAGTGTGTTAGGATGTGTTTTAAGTCACTGGAAGGATATTGGAGGATCTGCCGGTGGAAGCGTGAACAGGAAAACATTGATAAAATATCGTAATCAGTGGTGGCCGCTTTATAAGCTGGAATGTGGAGAAAAGTGGCCCCTAAATGGAACTTTAAACTATAATATTTTGCTACAGTTAATGTTGTTTTTTGAGAAGCAGAACAGGATGAAATGTTGTATACTGATGTTTCAGCATCTTGGTGGGAAAAGGTAGGGAATTAAGTTGGCCCCTGACTGAACCTTTGATGTTGGCATTAGAGAAGTACAGGCTGGAGAAAGATAAAGGAAGTGTTAAAAGGGTTGTTGAAAGTGTTAAAGGTGTTTGAAGTTGAATGAGCAGGGAAAGAGGATGTAGGAATGTTAATAGTTCTGCCTCTGCCCGAGGCAGAGATCTTAAAATCATGGGTGTTAGCCCTTTAGGGCAAAGGGACCGTGATCGGTCCGAGAGAGTTGTCACAGAAACAGAAAAGAGGTACACTCTTAAAACAACCTGAGTTCATGTGCGAGCTCAGATTGCTGATGGGACCGTTCAGGGAACTGTGGACAATTGCATTCCCCTGACCGACCCCCACTAAGACCCGAATCATCCTGAAAATCATGAACGGTTAAGTAAATACTAAAACCTGGATGAATTGGGAATTGAGAATATGCTTCCAACAAGGTCTAAAAGAAAGCCCTATGGAATTTTTGGACCAACTCTGAAATGTAATGAAAATAAATAAATAAATAAATAAATAAATAAATAAATAAATAAATCAAAACGGTTTGGACCTGGCTTTGGAGGACAAATTGACTAGCCTTTTCCTAGGGTAATCAACCCCTGATTTCAACAGGAATAACGGGGACCTGGGGAATCTACCCTAGCGGATCCTCCACTGGTTATAATGAAGCTAGGGGAGGAATGGAAGTGAAATTTCTTATTGCTATGGGGCAACGTATTCAGTTCTAAATCAAGCATTAATGCCTTCACAGAATTATTATGTTAGGGTAAAAGGTGTGTCGTGGTTTAACCCGGCCGGCAGCTAAACACCACGCAGCTGTTCGCTCCCCCTCCCCCTCCCTCTCTGGGACGGGGGAGAGAAATGGAAAGTGAAGCCTGTGAGTTGAGATAAAGACAGTTTAATAAGACAAAATAATAATAATAATAATAATAATAATAATAATAATAATAATAATAATACAATGATGATAATAGTACCACTACTAATAATGTGTACAAACAAGTGATGCACAATGCAATTGCTCACCACCCGCTGACCGATGCCCAGCCTAACCCCGAGCAGTCCGGCCCCCTCCCCCTGGCTAGCCACCCCTATGTATTGTTTAGCCTGACGTCAGATGCTATGGAATACCCCTTTGGCTAGTTTGGGTCACCTGTCCTGGGTCTGTCCCCTCCCAGCTCTTACTGCACCCCCAGCCTGCCTGTTGGCAGGACAGAGCAAGAAGCTGAGATGTCCTTGGCTTGGTATAAGCATTGCTCTGCAACAATTGAAACATCGGGGTGTTATCAGCACTCTTCTCATCCTAAGCCAAAACATAGCATTCTCCCAGCTACTAGGAAGAAAATTAACTCTGTTCTAACTGAAACCAGGACAAGGTGTAACCGAAAAGGCTTATTTTTGTGAACCTTTGAAGTACAAATTAGGGAAACAATGGGGCATACACAGATTTTTATCTATGCCTAGCTCCTCATGGGCACTCTTAGGTAGAGATTTATTAGAGCAAGTAGGAGCAGAAATTGTCTTTGAAAAAGGGAAAATGGAATTAAGAACAGGAGAAGAACAACTAATAAATGTGTTAAGCTTGGCACTAATACAAACTGACCCTAAAAGTGAAATACCTTTAGAGATCACAGATCAAGTATGTCCAGGAGTTTGGGCTACCGAAGTCCCTGGAAGAGCTAAAAATGTGACCTTAATGATTATTAAATTAAAGCCAGGAGAGAAACCCGTTAAGGTTAAGTAATATCCTTTGAGGACAGAAGATAGGAAAGGAATTAAAGAGATAATTGATCAATTTTTACAGTATGGATTATTGATTGAATGCGAATCAGAATCCAATGCACCCATATTGCCAATTAAAAAGGCAGATGAAAAAGCTATAGGCTAGTTCAGGATTTGAGGGCCATAAATAAAATCACTGAGGATATACATCCAGTAGTGGCAAACCCTTATACTTTGCTGACTAAATTAAAGAATAGTCAAGTCTGGTTTACCGTACTGGATTTAAAAGATGCCTTCTTCTGCCTAGGCTTAGCCACAGAAAGCCAAACCTATTCGCCTTTGAATGGGAAAATCCCGATTCAGGCAGAAAGACGCAGCTTACGTGGACATTACTACCTCAAGGATTCAAGAATAGCCCCACTAATTTTGGAAACCAATTAGCAAGGGAACTCGAAACATGGATACCTCCGGACACTGAAGGTGCTTTGTTACAATATGTAGATGATCTCTTAATAGCTACCGAGACTAAAGGGAGTTGGATTCAATGGACTATAAGTCGTCTTAATTTTCTGGGTTTAAATGGATATCAAGTCTCTTGACAGAAAGTCCAGCTGGCTCAACAAAGTGTGACCTATCTGGGATTTGACATTTCGGAAGGACAACGAGAACTAGGAACTGAACATAAGGAAGTCATTTGCCGGACTCCAGAACCTCAAATGGTAAAGGAGCTACAAAGCTTTTTAGGAATGACAGGTTGGTGTCGCCTTTGGATTTATAATTATGGACTATTGGTAAAGCCTCTATGTGAATTGATAAAGATTAACCAGTCAAAGTTAGTCTGGACTGGAGAAGCACAAAAAGTCTTTAAACAACTTAAACAAGAATTGATGATTTTGAAATATCAAGCAATATTGGTAGAACAGGACGACGTGGAAATTGTGATAATTCATATTGTGAATCTAGCCTCTTTTCTTAGTGATGCTCCGGCACAAGCTGTGATTCACGATTGTTTAGAAACTCTAGAGACTGTGTATTCCAGCCGACCAGACCTTAAGGAGGAGCCCATGGAAGACGCGGAAGAAACTTGGTTCACGGATGGGAGCAGTTTTGTTACGCAAAGACAACGTAAAGCTGGATATGCTATAACAACTACTCAGCAGGTAATCGAGTCTAAGCCTTTACCCCCTGGAACATCAGCTCAAAAGGCGGAGATAGTTGCTCTCACGAGAGCATTGGAACTGGCAGCGGGAAAAAGGGTAAATATTTGGACAGATTCTAAATATACATTCGGCGTGGTACATGCTCATGGAGCAATTTGGAAAGAACATGGATTGCTGACCGCTCAGTGAAAACACAAAGTATGCTGAAGAAATTTTAAAATTGTTAGAGGCTGTAAAACAACCAGAAAAGGTAGCTATCATGCATTGTCAGGGACACCAAAAGGGGAACACCGATTTTGAAATTGGAAAATCGATTGGCAGAGGCTAAGCAGGCAGCTGAAATAACTGAGGTGAAGGCATTGTCTTTGATACCAGACGGTAAAATCCAAACTATATCCAAATTATACAAAAGAAGACTTAAAATTAATTGAAGATTTGAAAGGTAAAATGAAACCAGATGGATGAGTATATTTAAAAGATAACCCCATAGTAATACCCTCTAGTTTGACATGGCCCATAGTTCTTACAGAACACAATAAAACGCATTGGGGAGCTGGCACACTGCATAAGAGCCTGAGTCAGACATTAGTGGGACGATATGATAAAACAAGTAACTCAACAATGTAGCATTTGCTTACACAATAACCCCAATACCAAGGATAGAATAAAATTTGGAATAATCGGTAAAGGAAATTATTCGGGGCAACAGTGGCAAATTGATTTTTCAGAACTCCCTAGAAAAGCGGGGTATCATTATTTACTGGTTCTGACTGACACGTTTTCAGGAAGGCCTGAAGCCTTTCCCTGTCAAACAAACAAAGCAAGAGAAGTGGTTAAAGTCTTGTTAAATGAAATAATACCATGCTTTGGGATTCTAGTAGCAATGTCTTCTGATAGAGTTTCACATTTTTGTGCACAAGTGGTAGAACAGATAAGTAAGATTCTAAAGATAGATTGGCAACTGCATACTCCTTATAGACCACAGGCAAGTGGACAGGTAGAAAAAATGAACCATTTAATTAAACAATAAATAGCTAAAATTGGATAAGGAGCTGATTTGTCATGGCCTCAATCCCTCCCTTTAGCATTACTTGGAATTAGAGTTAAACCTAGAATAAAAGGAAATTTGAGTCCCTTCAAAATCTTATATGGAAGGCCATAGCAATTTCTATTTAGTGGAGAGGACCTAACGCAGTTAGGATCAGAATATTTATATGCTTATATAACTGAACTTCAGAAACAATTAAATAAAGTACATACATTTGTTTTAGGGACCAGGGCTAGAGGGTTGGATCAACCAATCCACCCCTTTAAGCTCGGGGATTATATATATATAAAGACTTTTTCAGGACAACCCGTGCAGGAAAAATGGAAGGAAAGTGGATGGGACCACACCAAGTATTACTGACAACACACACCGCCATTAAGATTAAGAAGCAAGCAGCTTGGATCCACAATTCAAGGGTGAAGAAGGCCCCGGCGAGGATATGGACCACCACTCCAATTGGACCAACAAAATTACGGTTTTCCAGATCCTAATGATTGCAGGGGTGCGGTTCTCGGATTTGGGGTGGGCAACTTGGGATGAGAACTTACACCTGACCTTAATACAAACAATTTCTCAAGTAACTAATAAGACGAACTGTTGGGTATGCACCCATCTGCCACAGCATGGGAATAAGGGTGTATCGTTAATTGGGATTCCCTTGCCTGCAAACTTATCTTGGACTAATTTGTGGGAAAACACATCTTGGGGTCGAAAATATTAAGCAGTTCTGGAACTAGAAGTGAGTAGCTTCTTGCCGTTAGAATCCTATTATGTGTGTGTACAAAGGTGTAACCCGCCTAAGGGTATAGGAAAACAGCATTGTATAAATACGGATACTACTTATGTGGGAAATCAGACATCTTGTAATTGAACAATTGATATTAGTACGACTAGCGGCTGGGCAAATTCAACCAGCTGGACGGTTCCAGAAGGAAAAGGGTGGTATTGGCTATGCAGTGATACAGCCCGTAAGGTCTTGCCTGAGAATTGGAAGGGAACTTGCACTCTTGGAGCGGTAGTCCCCAATATGACAGTACATGATGTAGTGCCTCGAGGTTACTTGAGAAATCATATCCGGAGAATCAGATGAAAAATTAACAATCCATTGGTAGAGAGACACACCCCTTTTCATAGTTTTGTGCGATGGTTTATCCCATGGTTAGGAGTGAGTGAATTGGAAAAGGCAATAGTTAATATTTCTGCAATTATAGAGAAGTTAGAAAACAAAATTCTGGATGCTATAAAGGCTCAACAAGAAGAGATATCTAGTTTATCACAGGTAGTATTCCAAAATCGGATGGCCCTAGACTTGTTACTGGCCACTCAAGGGGGAGTCTGTACAGTAATAAACACAAGTTGTTGTATGTATGTAGATCAGAGTGGAAGGATCTCTACCGACCTGGAAGAAATATGGAAGCAGACCAGGATCCTACATGAGATCAGTAAAGATGATCTTTCATGGAGTTTTAGTGAACTATGGACTAAGTTAACCTCCTGGTTGCCCAATTTCCAATGGTTGAAACAAGTATTCATTGCTCTAATCGTATTAGTAGTGTTAGGAATATTTGTGTGCATGTTGTTTAGATGCCTGCTTTGTTGTGTTACTGTAAATAAAGAAAGTATCTGATGCAAAAGAATTTGCATGGGAAAAGAAAAGGGGGGATTGATTAAGGAGGTATTGGGGAGGCAAGGACAATCCCCAGACAAGGACTGTATATCTCGAAACAAGACACTGGAACTCATGATAAGGAAGCGGCAGGCGGACAGAGAAACGAATGTAAGGACTATAACTCTCGAAACTGGACATTGGAATTCATTATAAAGATACAACAAACGGGAGAATTGGCAACAACCAGCTCTTGCAATTAAGAAACATGCCAATTCAGCAGATTCCTGACCAAAGGTGAAAAGTACACTGTGAGGAAGACTCGGGGTCTTCCTCCCAAAGACCCCTGCCCACGTCCCAAAGACCCCTGCCCACAATTCTTGGAAGGCTCTGCGCAGGCGCAAGGTGCCAAAAGGCTAATTAGCATGAGAAGCGAGGGAAGGCGGGGATAGGTAATGCATATGTATAGGTGCTTGTAGAATATTGATAGATTGATTGTATAAATTCAAGACTGCTTTCTGCTTTGGGTATGCACGATAGGTGGAGAGATCCCCCGTGCATCCAGCGCTGCAATAAAGAATATACCACTTAAAGGAATTTCGGCTTCGATCTTTGAATCAATTTGGCGACCCAGATGGGACAACCTCTCTGCCGGACTGCAGGACCTGCTGGGAACAGGACTCCCTAGGGTACCCCCGGGATTTCCCGGAGGGACTCCTCGACTCACCGGATCACTGCGGAGTCAGACAAGGACCCCATCATTGTAAGTGAGTATATTCTTTATTCTGGTTTGGTTTTCTGGTAGACCGGTCATCTGGAACTGTCTGTAAGTCAGAAGGTGATCTTCTGCGAGGCAGTGTTTGGTATATACTTTGTGGTTAGCACCATAAGTACATGTTTGGGGACCTTAAGGAAGGAGCTCGCTTTAAGGTCCATCTGGAATTGTGTTGTCTATTTCGGTTTTCTGACTCATGGAGTATGGTATTTAACTCTGGTTCTTGTTACTGCGATTTTGGCTATTTTCCTGGTGGTAATAGTAGGTTCGTGGCATTGTTATAAGAAAGATATCGTTACGGTGTTACACAGTTCGGTTTTCTGACTTATCGCATGTGGAATTTGACTCTGACTATTGTTACTGTGATTTTGGCAATATTGCTGGTAATAGTAGTTTTGTGACATCGCTACTGAAAGATATTGCGTGCCCGTATTTTTGTGAGTGATACGTTTTGTGATACGCTTTTGTAAGTAACATGTGTATTCTGAAAGTGTAAACTGGAAACTGGGGGGGGCAAACAAGCAGTGAAATTTTAAAGAAAAGTGTGTTAGGATGTGTTTTAAGTCACTGGAAGGATATTGGAGGATCTGCCGGTGGAAGCGTGAACAGGAAAACATTGATAAAATATCGTAATCAGTGGTGGCCGCTTTATAAGCTGGAATGTGGAGCAAAGTGGCCCCTAAATGGAACTTTAAACTATAATATTTTGCTACAGTTAATGTTGTTTTTTGAGAAGCAGAACAGGATGAAATGTTGTATACTGATGTTTCAGCATCTTGGTGGGAAAAGGTAGGGAATTAAGTTGGCCCCTGACTGAACCTTTGATGTTGGCATTAGAGAAGTACAGGCTGGAGAAAGATAAAGGAAGTGTTAAAAGGGTTGTTGAAAGTGTTAAAGGTGTTTGAAGTTGAATGAGCAGGGAAAGAGGATGTAGGAATGTTAATAGTTCTGCCTCTGCCCGAGGCAGAGATCTTAAAATCATGGGTGTTAGCCCTTTAGGGCAAAGGGACCGTGATCGGTCCGAGAGAGTTGTCACAGAAACAGAAAAGAGGTACACTCTTAAAACAACCTGAGTTCATGTGCGAGCTCAGATTGCTGATGGGACCGTTCAGGGAACTGTGGACAATTGCATTCCCCTGACCGACCCCCACTAAGACCCGAATCATCCTGAAAATCATGAACGGTTAAGTAAATACTAAAACCTGGATGAATTGGGAATTGAGAATATGCTTCCAACAAGGTCTAAAAGAAAGCCCTATGGAATTTTTGGACCAACTCTGAAATGTAATGAAAATAAATAAATAAATAAATAAATAAATAAATAAATAAATAAAACAAAACGGTTTGGACCTGGCTTTGGAGGACAAATTGACTAGCCTTTTCCTAGGGTAATCAACCCCTGATTTCAACAGGAATAACGGGGACCTGGGGAATCTACCCTAGCGGATCCTCCACTGGTTATAATGAAGCTAGGGGAGGAATGGAAGTGAAATTTCTTATTGCTATGGGGCAACGTATTCAGTTCTAAATCAAGCATTAATGCCTTCACAGAATTATTATGTTAGGGTAAAAGGTGTGTCGTGGTTTAACCCGGCCGGCAGCTAAACACCACGCAGCTGTTCGCTCCCCCTCCCCCTCCCTCTCTGGGACGGGGGAGAGAAATGGAAAGTGAAGCCTGTGAGTTGAGATAAAGACAGTTTAATAAGACAAAATAATAATAATAATAATAATAATAATAATAATAATAATAATAATAATAATACAATGATGATAATAGTACCACTACTAATAATGTGTACAAACAAGTGATGCACAATGCAATTGCTCACCACCCGCTGACCGATGCCCAGCCTAACCCCGAGCAGTCCGGCCCCCTCCCCCTGGCTAGCCACCCCTATGTATTGTTTAGCCTGACGTCAGATGCTATGGAATACCCCTTTGGCTAGTTTGGGTCACCTGTCCTGGGTCTGTCCCCTCCCAGCTCTTACTGCACCCCCAGCCTGCCTGTTGGCAGGACAGAGCAAGAAGCTGAGATGTCCTTGGCTTGGTATAAGCATTGCTCTGCAACAATTGAAACATCGGGGTGTTATCAGCACTCTTCTCATCCTAAGCCAAAACATAGCATTCTCCCAGCTACTAGGAAGAAAATTAACTCTGTTCTAACTGAAACCAGGACAAGGTGTAACCGAAAAGGCTTATTTTTGTGAACCTTTGAAGTACAAATTAGGGAAACAATGGGGCATACACAGATTTTTATCTATGCCTAGCTCCTCATGGGCACTCTTAGGTAGAGATTTATTAGAGCAAGTAGGAGCAGAAATTGTCTTTGAAAAAGGGAAAATGGAATTAAGAACAGGAGAAGAACAACTAATAAATGTGTTAAGCTTGGCACTAATACAAACTGACCCTAAAAGTGAAATACCTTTAGAGATCACAGATCAAGTATGTCCAGGAGTTTGGGCTACCGAAGTCCCTGGAAGAGCTAAAAATGTGACCTTAATGATTATTAAATTAAAGCCAGGAGAGAAACCCGTTAAGGTTAAGTAATATCCTTTGAGGACAGAAGATAGGAAAGGAATTAAAGAGATAATTGATCAATTTTTACAGTATGGATTATTGATTGAATGCGAATCAGAATCCAATGCACCCATATTGCCAATTAAAAAGGCAGATGAAAAAGCTATAGGCTAGTTCAGGATTTGAGGGCCATAAATAAAATCACTGAGGATATACATCCAGTAGTGGCAAACCCTTATACTTTGCTGACTAAATTAAAGAATAGTCAAGTCTGGTTTACCGTACTGGATTTAAAAGATGCCTTCTTCTGCCTAGGCTTAGCCACAGAAAGCCAAACCTATTCGCCTTTGAATGGGAAAATCCCGATTCAGGCAGAAAGACGCAGCTTACGTGGACATTACTACCTCAAGGATTCAAGAATAGCCCCACTAATTTTGGAAACCAATTAGCAAGGGAACTCGAAACATGGATACCTCCGGACACTGAAGGTGCTTTGTTACAATATGTAGATGATCTCTTAATAGCTACCGAGACTAAAGGGAGTTGGATTCAATGGACTATAAGTCGTCTTAATTTTCTGGGTTTAAATGGATATCAAGTCTCTTGACAGAAAGTCCAGCTGGCTCAACAAAGTGTGACCTATCTGGGATTTGACATTTCGGAAGGACAACGAGAACTAGGAACTGAACATAAGGAAGTCATTTGCCGGACTCCAGAACCTCAAATGGTAAAGGAGCTACAAAGCTTTTTAGGAATGACAGGTTGGTGTCGCCTTTGGATTTATAATTATGGACTATTGGTAAAGCCTCTATGTGAATTGATAAAGATTAACCAGTCAAAGTTAGTCTGGACTGGAGAAGCACAAAAAGTCTTTAAACAACTTAAACAAGAATTGATGATTTTGAAATATCAAGCAATATTGGTAGAACAGGACGACGTGGAAATTGTGATAATTCATATTGTGAATCTAGCCTCTTTTCTTAGTGATGCTCCGGCACAAGCTGTGATTCACGATTGTTTAGAAACTCTAGAGACTGTGTATTCCAGCCGACCAGACCTTAAGGAGGAGCCCATGGAAGACGCGGAAGAAACTTGGTTCACGGATGGGAGCAGTTTTGTTACGCAAAGACAACGTAAAGCTGGATATGCTATAACAACTACTCAGCAGGTAATCGAGTCTAAGCCTTTACCCCCTGGAACATCAGCTCAAAAGGCGGAGATAGTTGCTCTCACGAGAGCATTGGAACTGGCAGCGGGAAAAAGGGTAAATATTTGGACAGATTCTAAATATACATTCGGCGTGGTACATGCTCATGGAGCAATTTGGAAAGAACATGGATTGCTGACCGCTCAGTGAAAACACAAAGTATGCTGAAGAAATTTTAAAATTGTTAGAGGCTGTAAAACAACCAGAAAAGGTAGCTATCATGCATTGTCAGGGACACCAAAAGGGGAACACCGATTTTGAAATTGGAAAATCGATTGGCAGAGGCTAAGCAGGCAGCTGAAATAACTGAGGTGAAGGCATTGTCTTTGATACCAGACGGTAAAATCCAAACTATATCCAAATTATACAAAAGAAGACTTAAAATTAATTGAAGATTTGAAAGGTAAAATGAAACCAGATGGATGAGTATATTTAAAAGATAACCCCATAGTAATACCCTCTAGTTTGACATGGCCCATAGTTCTTACAGAACACAATAAAACGCATTGGGGAGCTGGCACACTGCATAAGAGCCTGAGTCAGACATTAGTGGGACGATATGATAAAACAAGTAACTCAACAATGTAGCATTTGCTTACACAATAACCCCAATACCAAGGATAGAATAAAATTTGGAATAATCGGTAAAGGAAATTATTCGGGGCAACAGTGGCAAATTGATTTTTCAGAACTCCCTAGAAAAGCGGGGTATCATTATTTACTGGTTCTGACTGACACGTTTTCAGGAAGGCCTGAAGCCTTTCCCTGTCAAACAAACAAAGCAAGAGAAGTGGTTAAAGTCTTGTTAAATGAAATAATACCATGCTTTGGGATTCTAGTAGCAATGTCTTCTGATAGAGTTTCACATTTTTGTGCACAAGTGGTAGAACAGATAAGTAAGATTCTAAAGATAGATTGGCAACTGCATACTCCTTATAGACCACAGGCAAGTGGACAGGTAGAAAAAATGAACCATTTAATTAAACAATAAATAGCTAAAATTGGATAAGGAGCTGATTTGTCATGGCCTCAATCCCTCCCTTTAGCATTACTTGGAATTAGAGTTAAACCTAGAATAAAAGGAAATTTGAGTCCCTTCAAAATCTTATATGGAAGGCCATAGCAATTTCTATTTAGTGGAGAGGACCTAACGCAGTTAGGATCAGAATATTTATATGCTTATATAACTGAACTTCAGAAACAATTAAATAAAGTACATACATTTGTTTTAGGGACCAGGGCTAGAGGGTTGGATCAACCAATCCACCCCTTTAAGCTCGGGGATTATATATATATAAAGACTTTTTCAGGACAACCCGTGCAGGAAAAATGGAAGGAAAGTGGATGGGACCACACCAAGTATTACTGACAACACACACCGCCATTAAGATTAAGAAGCAAGCAGCTTGGATCCACAATTCAAGGGTGAAGAAGGCCCCGGCGAGGATATGGACCACCACTCCAATTGGACCAACAAAATTACGGTTTTCCAGATCCTAATGATTGCAGGGGTGCGGTTCTCGGATTTGGGGTGGGCAACTTGGGATGAGAACTTACACCTGACCTTAATACAAACAATTTCTCAAGTAACTAATAAGACGAACTGTTGGGTATGCACCCATCTGCCACAGCATGGGAATAAGGGTGTATCGTTAATTGGGATTCCCTTGCCTGCAAACTTATCTTGGACTAATTTGTGGGAAAACACATCTTGGGGTCGAAAATATTAAGCAGTTCTGGAACTAGAAGTGAGTAGCTTCTTGCCGTTAGAATCCTATTATGTGTGTGTACAAAGGTGTAACCCGCCTAAGGGTATAGGAAAACAGCATTGTATAAATACGGATACTACTTATGTGGGAAATCAGACATCTTGTAATTGAACAATTGATATTAGTACGACTAGCGGCTGGGCAAATTCAACCAGCTGGACGGTTCCAGAAGGAAAAGGGTGGTATTGGCTATGCAGTGATACAGCCCGTAAGGTCTTGCCTGAGAATTGGAAGGGAACTTGCACTCTTGGAGCGGTAGTCCCCAATATGACAGTACATGATGTAGTGCCTCGAGGTTACTTGAGAAATCATATCCGGAGAATCAGATGAAAAATTAACAATCCATTGGTAGAGAGACACACCCCTTTTCATAGTTTTGTGCGATGGTTTATCCCATGGTTAGGAGTGAGTGAATTGGAAAAGGCAATAGTTAATATTTCTGCAATTATAGAGAAGTTAGAAAACAAAATTCTGGATGCTATAAAGGCTCAACAAGAAGAGATATCTAGTTTATCACAGGTAGTATTCCAAAATCGGATGGCCCTAGACTTGTTACTGGCCACTCAAGGGGGAGTCTGTACAGTAATAAACACAAGTTGTTGTATGTATGTAGATCAGAGTGGAAGGATCTCTACCGACCTGGAAGAAATATGGAAGCAGACCAGGATCCTACATGAGATCAGTAAAGATGATCTTTCATGGAGTTTTAGTGAACTATGGACTAAGTTAACCTCCTGGTTGCCCAATTTCCAATGGTTGAAACAAGTATTCATTGCTCTAATCGTATTAGTAGTGTTAGGAATATTTGTGTGCATGTTGTTTAGATGCCTGCTTTGTTGTGTTACTGTAAATAAAGAAAGTATCTGATGCAAAAGAATTTGCATGGGAAAAGAAAAGGGGGGATTGATTAAGGAGGTATTGGGGAGGCAAGGACAATCCCCAGACAAGGACTGTATATCTCGAAACAAGACACTGGAACTCATGATAAGGAAGCGGCAGGCGGACAGAGAAACGAATGTAAGGACTATAACTCTCGAAACTGGACATTGGAATTCATTATAAAGATACAACAAACGGGAGAATTGGCAACAACCAGCTCTTGCAATTAAGAAACATGCCAATTCAGCAGATTCCTGACCAAAGGTGAAAAGTACACTGTGAGGAAGACTCGGGGTCTTCCTCCCAAAGACCCCTGCCCACGTCCCAAAGACCCCTGCCCACAATTCTTGGAAGGCTCTGCGCAGGCGCAAGGTGCCAAAAGGCTAATTAGCATGAGAAGCGAGGGAAGGCGGGGATAGGTAATGCATATGTATAGGTGCTTGTAGAATATTGATAGATTGATTGTATAAATTCAAGACTGCTTTCTGCTTTGGGTATGCACGATAGGTGGAGAGATCCCCCGTGCATCCAGCGCTGCAATAAAGAATATACCACTTAAAGGAATTTCGGCTTCGATCTTTGAATCAATTTGGCGACCCAGATGGGACAACCTCTCTGCCGGACTGCAGGACCTGCTGGGAACAGGACTCCCTAGGGTACCCCCGGGATTTCCCGGAGGGACTCCTCGACTCACCGGATCACTGCGGAGGCAGACAAGGACCCCATCATTGTAAGTGAGTATATTCTTTATTCTGGTTTGGTTTTCTGGTAGACCGGTCATCTGGAACTGTCTGTAAGTCAGAAGGTGATCTTCTGCGAGGCAGTGTTTGGTATATACTTTGTGGTTAGCACCATAAGTACATGTTTGGGGACCTTAAGGAAGGAGCTCGCTTTAAGGTCCATCTGGAATTGTGTTGTCTATTTCGGTTTTCTGACTCATGGAGTATGGTATTTAACTCTGGTTCTTGTTACTGCGATTTTGGCTATTTTCCTGGTGGTAATAGTAGGTTCGTGGCATTGTTATAAGAAAGATATCGTTACGGTGTTACACAGTTCGGTTTTCTGACTTATCGCATGTGGAATTTGACTCTGACTATTGTTACTGTGATTTTGGCAATATTGCTGGTAATAGTAGTTTTGTGACATCGCTACTGAAAGATATTGCGTGCCCGTATTTTTGTGAGTGATACGTTTTGTGATACGCTTTTGTAAGTAACATGTGTATTCTGAAAGTGTAAACTGGAAACTGGGGGGGGCAAACAAGCAGTGAAATTTTAAAGAAAAGTGTGTTAGGATGTGTTTTAAGTCACTGGAAGGATATTGGAGGATCTGCCGGTGGAAGCGTGAACAGGAAAACATTGATAAAATATCGTAATCAGTGGTGGCCGCTTTATAAGCTGGAATGTGGAGCAAAGTGGCCCCTAAATGGAACTTTAAACTATAATATTTTGCTACAGTTAATGTTGTTTTTTGAGAAGCAGAACAGGATGAAATGTTGTATACTGATGTTTCAGCATCTTGGTGGGAAAAGGTAGGGAATTAAGTTGGCCCCTGACTGAACCTTTGATGTTGGCATTAGAGAAGTACAGGCTGGAGAAAGATAAAGGAAGTGTTAAAAGGGTTGTTGAAAGTGTTAAAGGTGTTTGAAGTTGAATGAGCAGGGAAAGAGGATGTAGGAATGTTAATAGTTCTGCCTCTGCCCGAGGCAGAGATCTTAAAATCATGGGTGTTAGCCCTTTAGGGCAAAGGGACCGTGATCGGTCCGAGAGAGTTGTCACAGAAACAGAAAAGAGGTACACTCTTAAAACAACCTGAGTTCATGTGCGAGCTCAGATTGCTGATGGGACCGTTCAGGGAACTGTGGACAATTGCATTCCCCTGACCGACCCCCACTAAGACCTGAATCATCCTGAAAATCATGAACGGTTAAGTAAATACTAAAACCTGGATGAATTGGGAATTGAGAATATGCTTCCAACAAGGTCTAAAAGAAAGCCCTATGGAATTTTTGGACCAACTCTGAAATGTAATGAAAATAAATAAATAAATAAATAAATAAAACAAAACGGTTTGGACCTGGCTTTGGAGGACAAATTGACTAGCCTTTTCCTAGGGTAATCAACCCCTGATTTCAACAGGAATAACGGGGACCTGGGGAATCTACCCTAGCGGATCCTCCACTGGTTATAATGAAGCTAGGGGAGGAATGGAAGTGAAATTTCTTATTGCTATGGGGCAACGTATTCAGTTCTAAATCAAGCATTAATGCCTTCACAGAATTATTATGTTAGGGTAAAAGGTGTGTCGTGGTTTAACCCGGCCGGCAGCTAAACACCACGCAGCTGTTCGCTCCCCCTCCCCCTCCCTCTCTGGGACGGGGGAGAGAAATGGAAAGTGAAGCCTGTGAGTTGAGATAAAGACAGTTTAATAAGACAAAATAATAATAATAATAATAATAATAATAATAATAATAATACAATGATGATAATAGTACCACTACTAATAATGTGTACAAACAAGTGATGCACAATGCAATTGCTCACCACCCGCTGACCGATGCCCAGCCTAACCCCGAGCAGTCCGGCCCCCTCCCCCTGGCTAGCCACCCCTATGTATTGTTTAGCCTGACGTCAGATGCTATGGAATACCCCTTTGGCTAGTTTGGGTCACCTGTCCTGGGTCTGTCCCCTCCCAGCTCTTACTGCACCCCCAGCCTGCCTGTTGGCAGGACAGAGCAAGAAGCTGAGATGTCCTTGGCTTGGTATAAGCATTGCTCTGCAACAATTGAAACATCGGGGTGTTATCAGCACTCTTCTCATCCTAAGCCAAAACATAGCATTCTCCCAGCTACTAGGAAGAAAATTAACTCTGTTCTAACTGAAACCAGGACAAGGTGTAACCGAAAAGGCTTATTTTTGTGAACCTTTGAAGTACAAATTAGGGAAACAATGGGGCATACACAGATTTTTATCTATGCCTAGCTCCTCATGGGCACTCTTAGGTAGAGATTTATTAGAGCAAGTAGGAGCAGAAATTGTCTTTGAAAAAGGGAAAATGGAATTAAGAACAGGAGAAGAACAACTAATAAATGTGTTAAGCTTGGCACTAATACAAACTGACCCTAAAAGTGAAATACCTTTAGAGATCACAGATCAAGTATGTCCAGGAGTTTGGGCTACCGAAGTCCCTGGAAGAGCTAAAAATGTGACCTTAATGATTATTAAATTAAAGCCAGGAGAGAAACCCGTTAAGGTTAAGTAATATCCTTTGAGGATAGAAGATAGGAAAGGAATTAAAGAGATAATTGATCAGTTTTTACAGTATGGATTATTGATTGAATGCGAATCAGAATCCAATGCACCCATATTGCCAATTAAAAAGGCAGATGAAAAAGCTATAGGCTAGTTCAGGATTTGAGGGCCATAAATAAAATCACTGAGGATATACATCCAGTATTGGCAAACCCTTATACTTTGCTGACTAAATTAAAGAATAGTCAAGTCTGGTTTACCGTACTGGATTTAAAAGATGCCTTCTTCTGCCTAGGCTTAGCCACAGAAAGCCAAAACCTATTCGCCTTTGAATGGGAAAATCCCGATTCAGGCAGAAAGACGCAGCTTACGTGGACATTACTACCTCAAGGATTCAAGAATAGCCCCACTAATTTTGGAAACCAATTAGCAAGGGAACTCGAAACATGGATACCTCCGGACACTGAAGGTGCTTTGTTACAATATGTAGATGATCTCTTAATAGCTACCGAGACTAAAGGGAGTTGGATTCAATGGACTATAAGTCGTCTTAATTTTCTGGGTTTAAATGGATATCAAGTCTCTTGACAGAAAGTCCAGCTGGCTCAACAAAGTGTGACCTATCTGGGATTTGACATTTCGGAAGGACAACGAGAACTAGGAACTGAACATAAGGAAGTCATTTGCCGGACTCCAGAACCTCAAATGGTAAAGGAGCTACAAAGCTTTTTAGGAATGACAGGTTGGTGTCGCCTTTGGATTTATAATTATGGACTATTGGTAAAGCCTCTATGTGAATTGATAAAGATTAACCAGTCAAAGTTAGTCTGGACTGGAGAAGCACAAAAAGTCTTTAAACAACTTAAACAAGAATTGATGATTTTGAAATATCAAGCAATATTGGTAGAACAGGACGACGTGGAAATTGTGATAATTCATATTGTGAATCTAGCCTCTTTTCTTAGTGATGCTCCGGCACAAGCTGTGATTCACGATTGTTTAGAAACTCTAGAGACTGTGTATTCCAGCCGACCAGACCTTAAGGAGGAGCCCATGGAAGACGCGGAAGAAACTTGGTTCACGGATGGGAGCAGTTTTGTTACGCAAAGACAACGTAAAGCTGGATATGCTATAACAACTACTCAGCAGGTAATCGAGTCTAAGCCTTTACCCCCTGGAACATCAGCTCAAAAGGCGGAGATAGTTGCTCTCACGAGAGCATTGGAACTGGCAGCGGGAAAAAGGGTAAATATTTGGACAGATTCTAAATATACATTCGGCGTGGTACATGCTCATGGAGCAATTTGGAAAGAACATGGATTGCTGACCGCTCAGTGAAAACACAAAGTATGCTGAAGAAATTTTAAAATTGTTAGAGGCTGTAAAACAACCAGAAAAGGTAGCTATCATGCATTGTCAGGGACACCAAAAGGGGAACACCGATTTTGAAATTGGAAAATCGATTGGCAGAGGCTAAGCAGGCAGCTGAAATAACTGAGGTGAAGGCATTGTCTTTGATACCAGACGGTAAAATCCAAACTATATCCAAATTATACAAAAGAAGACTTAAAATTAATTGAAGATTTGAAAGGTAAAATGAAACCAGATGGATGAGTATATTTAAAAGATAACCCCATAGTAATACCCTCTAGTTTGACATGGCCCATAGTTCTTACAGAACACAATAAAACGCATTGGGGAGCTGGCACACTGCATAAGAGCCTGAGTCAGACATTAGTGGGACGATATGATAAAACAAGTAACTCAACAATGTAGCATTTGCTTACACAATACCAAGGATAGAATAAAATTTGGAATAATCGGTAAAGGAAATTATTCGGGGCAACAGTGGCAAATTGATTTTTCAGAACTCCCTAGAAAAGGGGGGTATCATTATTTACTGGTTCTGACTGACACGTTTTCAGGAAGGCCTGAAGCCTTTCCCTGTCAAACAAACAAAGCAAGAGAAGTGGTTAAAGTCTTGTTAAATGAAATAATACCATGCTTTGGGATTCTAGTAGCAATGTCTTCTGATAGAGTTTCACATTTTTGTGCACAAGTGGTAGAACAGATAAGTAAGATTCTAAAGATAGATTGGCAACTGCATACTCCTTATAGACCACAGGCAAGTGGACAGGTAGAAAAAATGAACCATTTAATTAAACAATAAATAGCTAAAATTGGATAAGGAGCTGATTTGTCATGGCCTCAATCCCTCCCTTTAGCATTACTTGGAATTAGAGTTAAACCTAGAATAAAAGGAAATTTGAGTCCCTTCAAAATCTTATATGGAAGGCCATAGCAATTTCTATTTAGTGGAGAGGACCTAACGCAGTTAGGATCAGAATATTTATATGCTTATATAACTGAACTTCAGAAACAATTAAATAAAGTACATACATTTGTTTTAGGGACCAGGGCTAGAGGGTTGGATCAACCAATCCACCCCTTTAAGCTCGGGGATTATATATATATAAAGACTTTTTCAGGACAACCCGTGCAGGAAAAATGGAAGGAAAGTGGATGGGACCACACCAAGTATTACTGACAACACACACCGCCATTAAGATTAAGAAGCAAGCAGCTTGGATCCACAATTCAAGGGTGAAGAAGGCCCCGGCGAGGATATGGACCACCACTCCAATTGGACCAACAAAATTACGGTTTTCCAGATCCTAATGATTGCAGGGGTGCGGTTCTCGGATTTGGGGTGGGCAACTTGGGATGAGAACTTACACCTGACCTTAATACAAACAATTTCTCAAGTAACTAATAAGACGAACTGTTGGGTATGCACCCATCTGCCACAGCATGGGAATAAGGGTGTATCGTTAATTGGGATTCCCTTGCCTGCAAACTTATCTTGGACTAATTTGTGGGAAAACACATCTTGGGGTCGAAAATATTAAGCAGTTCTGGAACTAGAAGTGAGTAGCTTCTTGCCGTTAGAATCCTATTATGTGTGTGTACAAAGGTGTAACCCGCCTAAGGGTATAGGAAAACAGCATTGTATAAATACGGATACTACTTATGTGGGAAATCAGACATCTTGTAATTGAACAATTGATATTAGTACGACTAGCGGCTGGGCAAATTCAACCAGCTGGACGGTTCCAGAAGGAAAAGGGTGGTATTGGCTATGCAATGATACAGCCCGTAAGGTCTTGCCTGAGAATTGGAAGGGAACTTGCACTCTTGGAGCGGTAGTCCCCAATATGACAGTACATGATGTAGTGCCTCGAGGTTACTTGAGAAATCATATCCGGAGAATCAGATGAAAAATTAACAATCCATTGGTAGAGAGACACACCCCTTTTCATAGTTTTGTGCGATGGTTTATCCCATGGTTAGGAGTGAGTGAATTGGAAAAGGCAATAGTTAATATTTCTGCAATTATAGAGAAGTTAGAAAACAAAATTCTGGATGCTATAAAGGCTCAACAAGAAGAGATATCTAGTTTATCACAGGTAGTATTCCAAAATCGGATGGCCCTAGACTTGTTACTGGCCACTCAAGGGGGAGTCTGTACAGTAATAAACACAAGTTGTTGTATGTATGTAGATCAGAGTGGAAGGATCTCTACCGACCTGGAAGAAATATGGAAGCAGACCAGGATCCTACATGAGATCAGTAAAGATGATCTTTCATGGAGTTTTAGTGAACTATGGACTAAGTTAACCTCCTGGTTGCCCAATTTCCAATGGTTGAAACAAGTATTCATTGCTCTAATCGTATTAGTAGTGTTAGGAATATTTGTGTGCATGTTGTTTAGATGCCTGCTTTGTTGTGTTACTGTAAATAAAGAAAGTATCTGATGCAAAAGAATTTGCATGGGAAAAGAAGAGGGGGGATTGATTAAGGAGGTATTGGGGAGGCAAGGACAATCCCCAGACAAGGACTGTATATCTCGAAACAAGACACTGGAACTCATGATAAGGAAGCGGCAGGCGGACAGAGAAACGAATGTAAGGACTATAACTCTCGAAACTGGACATTGGAATTCATTATAAAGATACAACAAACGGGAGAATTGGCAACAACCAGCTCTTGCAATTAAGAAACATGCCAATTCAGCAGATTCCTGACCAAAGGTGAAAAGTACACTGTGAGGAAGACTCGGGGTCTTCCTCCCAAAGACCCCTGCCCACGTCCCAAAGACCCCTGCCCACAATTCTTGGAAGGCTCTGCGCAGGCGCAAGGTGCCAAAAGGCTAATTAGCATGAGAAGCGAGGGAAGGCGGGGATAGGTAATGCATATGTATAGGTGCTTGTAGAATATTGATAGATTGATTGTATAAATTCAAGACTGCTTTCTGCTTTGGGTATGCACGATAGGTGGAGAGATCCCCCGTGCATCCAGCGCTGCAATAAAGAATATACCACTTAAAGGAATTTCGGCTTCGATCTTTGAATCAATTTGGCGACCCAGATGGGACAACCTCTCTGCCGGACTGCAGGACCTGCTGGGAACAGGACTCCGTAGGGTACCCCCGGGATTTCCCGGAGGGACTCCTCGACTCACCGGATCACTGCGGAGGCAGACAAGGACCCCATCATTGTAAGTGAGTATATTCTTTATTCTGGTTTGGTTTTCTGGTAGACCGGTCATCTGGAACTGTCTGTAAGTCAGAAGGTGATCTTCTGCGAGGCAGTGTTTGGTATATACTTTGTGGTTATCACTATAAGTACATGTTTGGGGACCTTAAGGAAGGAGCTCGCTTTAAGGTCCATCTGGAATTGTGTTGTCTATTACGGTTTTCTGACTCATGGAGTATGGTATTTAACTCTGGTTCTTGTTACTGCGATTTTGGCTATTTTCCTGGTGGTAATAGTAGGTTCGTGGCATTGTTATAAGAAAGATATCGTTACGGTGTTACACAGTTCGGTTTTCTGACTAATCGCATGTGGAATTTGACTCTGACTATTGTTACTGTGATTTTGGCAATATTGCTGGTAATAGTAGTTTTGTGGCATCGCTACTGAAAGATATTGCGTGCCCGTATTTTTGTGAGTGATACGTTTTGTGATACGCTTTTGTAAGTAACATGTGTATTCTGAAAGTGTAAACTGGAAACTGGGGGGGCAAACAAGCAGTGAAATTTTAAAGAAAAGTGTGTTAGGATGTGTTTTAAGTCACTGGAAGGATATTGGAGGATCTGCCGGTGGAAGTGTGAACAGGAAAACATTGATAAAATATCGTAATCAGTGGTGGCCGCTTTATAAGCTGGAATGTGGAGCAAAGTGGCCCCTAAATGGAACTTTAAACTATAATATTTTGCTACAGTTAATGTTGTTTTTTGAGAAGCAGAACAGGATGAAATGTTGTATACTGATGTTTCAGCATCTTGGTGGGAAAAGGTAGGGAATTAAGTTGGCCCCTGACTGAACCTTTGATGTTGGCATTAGAGAAGTACAGGCTGGAGAAAGATAAAGGAAGTGTTAAAAGGGTTGTTGAAAGTGTTAAAGGTGTTTGAAGTTGAATGAGCAGGGAAAGAGGATGTAGGAATGTTAATAGTTCTGCCTCTGCCCGAGGCAGAGATCTTAAAATCATGGGTGTTAGCCCTTTAGGGCAAAGGGACCATGATCGGTCCGAGAGAGTTGTCACAGAAACAGAAAAGAGGTACACTCTTAAAACAACCTGAGTTCATGTGCGAGCTCAGATTGCTGATGGGACCGTTCAGGGAACTGTGGACAACTGCATTCCCCTGACCGACCCCCACTAAGACCCGAATCATCCTGAAAATCATGAACGGTTAAGTAAATACTAAAACCTGGATGAATTGGGAATTGAGAATATGCTTCCAACAAGGTCTAAAAGAAAGCCCTATGGAATTTTTGGACCAACTCTGAAATGTAATGAAAATAAATAAATAAATAAATAAATAAAACAAAACGGTTTGGACCTGGCTTTGGAGGACAAATTGACTAGCCTTTTCCTAGGGTAATCAACCCCTGATTTCAACAGGAATAACGGGGACCTGGGGAATCTACCCTAGCGGATCCTCCACTGGTTATAATGAAGCTAGGGGAGGAATGGAAGTGAAATTTCTTATTGCTATGGGGCAACGTATTCAGTTCTAAATCAAGCATTAATGCCTTCACAGAATTATTATGTTAGGGTAAAAGGTGTGTCGTGGTTTAACCCGGCCGGCAGCTAAACACCACGCAGCTGTTCGCTCCCCCTCCCCCTCCCTCTCTGGGATGGGGGAGAGAAATGGAAAGTGAAGCCTGTGAGTTGAGATAAAGACAGTTTAATAAGACAAAATAATAATAATAATAATAATAATAATAATAATAATAATAATAATAATAACAATAATAATAATACAATGATGATAATAGTACCACTACTAATAATGTGTACAAACAAGTGATGCACAATGCAATTGCTCACCACCCGCTGACCGATGCCCAGCCTAACCCCGAGCAGTCCGGCCCCCTCCCCCTGGCTAGCCACCCCTATGTATTGTTTAGCCTGACGTCAGATGCTATGGAATACCCCTTTGGCTAGTTTGGGTCACCTGTCCTGGGTCTGTCCCCTCCCAGCTCTTACTGCACCCCCAGCCTGCCTGTTGGCAGGACAGAGCAAGAAGCTGAGATGTCCTTGGCTTGGTATAAGCATTGCTCTGCAACAATTGAAACATCGGGGTGTTATCAGCACTCTTCTCATCCTAAGCCAAAACATAGCATTCTCCCAGCTACTAGGAAGAAAATTAACTCTGTTCTAACTGAAACCAGGACAAGGTGTAACCGAAAAGGCTTATTTTTGTGAACCTTTGAAGTACAAATTAGGGAAACAATGGGGCATACACAGATTTTTATCTATGCCTAGCTCCTCATGGGCACTCTTAGGTAGAGATTTATTAGAGCAAGTAGGAGCAGAAATTGTCTTTGAAAAAGGGAAAATGGAATTAAGAACAGGAGAAGAACAACTAATAAATGTGTTAAGCTTGGCACTAATACAAACTGACCCTAAAAGTGAAATACCTTTAGAGATCACAGATCAAGTATGTCCAGGAGTTTGGGCTACCGAAGTCCCTGGAAGAGCTAAAAATGTGACCTTAATAATTATTAAATTAAAGCCAGGAGAGAAACCCGTTAAGGTTAAGTAATATCCTTTGAGGACAGAAGATAGGAAAGGAATTAAAGAGATAATTGATCAATTTTTACAGTATGGATTATTGATTGAATGCGAATCAGAATCCAATGCACCCATATTGCCAATTAAAAAGGCAGATGAAAAAGCTATAGGCTAGTTCAGGATTTGAGGGCCATAAATAAAATCACTGAGGATATACATCCAGTAGTGGCAAACCCTTATACTTTGCTGACTAAATTAAAGAATAGTCAAGTCTGGTTTACCGTACTGGATTTAAAAGATGCCTTCTTCTGCCTAGGCTTAGCCACAGAAAGCCAAAACCTATTCGCCTTTGAATGGGAAAATCCCGATTCAGGCAGAAAGACGCAGCTTACGTGGACATTACTACCTCAAGGATTCAAGAATAGCCCCACTAATTTTGGAAACCAATTAGCAAGGGAACTCGAAACATGGATACCTCCGGACACTGAAGGTGCTTTGTTACAATATGTAGATGATCTCTTAATAGCTACCGAGACTAAAGGGAGTTGTATTCAATGGACTATAAGTCGTCTTAATTTTCTGGGTTTAAATGGATATCAAGTCTCTTGACAGAAAGTCCAGCTGGCTCAACAAAATGTGACCTATCTGGGATTTGAAATTTCGGAAGGACAACGAGAACTAGGAACTGAACATAAGGAAGTCATTTGCCGGACTCCAGAACCTCAAATGGTAAAGGAGCTACAAAGCTTTTTAGGAATGACAGGTTGGTGTCGCCTTTGGATTTATAATTATGGACTATTGGTAAAGCCTCTATGTGAATTGATAAAGATTAACCAGTCAAAGTTAGTCTGGACTGGAGAAGCACAAAAAGTCTTTAAACAACTTAAACAAGAATTGATGATTTTGAAATATCAAGCAATATTGGTAGAACAGGACGACGTGGAAATTGTGATAATTCATATTGTGAATCTAGCCTCTTTTCTTAGTGATGCTCCGGCACAAGCTGTGATTCACGATTGTTTAGAAACTCTAGAGACTGTGTATTCCAGCCGACCAGACCTTAAGGAGGAGCCCATGGAAGACGCGGAAGAAACTTGGTTCACGGATGGGAGCAGTTTTGTTACGCAAAGACAACGTAAAGCTGGATATGCTATAACAACTACTCAGCAGGTAATCGAGTCTAAGCCTTTACCCCCTGGAACATCAGCTCAAAAGGCGGAGATAGTTGCTCTCACGAGAGCATTGGAACTGGCAGCGGGAAAAAGGGTAAATATTTGGACAGATTCTAAATATACATTCGGCGTGGTACATGCTCATGGAGCAATTTGGAAAGAACATGGATTGCTGACCGCTCAGTGAAAACACAAAGTATGCTGAAGAAATTTTAAAATTGTTAGAGGCTGTAAAACAACCAGAAAAGGTAGCTATCATGCATTGTCAGGGACACCAAAAGGGGAACACCGATTTTGAAATTGGAAAATCGATTGGCAGAGGCTAAGCAGGCAGCTGAAATAACTGAGGTGAAGGCATTGTCTTTGATACCAGACGGTAAAATCCAAACTATATCCAAATTATACAAAAGAAGACTTAAAATTAATTGAAGATTTGAAAGGTAAAATGAAACCAGATGGATGAGTATATTTAAAAGATAACCCCATAGTAATACCCTCTAGTTTGACATGGCCCATAGTTCTTACAGAACACAATAAAACGCATTGGGGAGCTGGCACACTGCATAAGAGCCTGAGTCAGACATTAGTGGGACGATATGATAAAACAAGTAACTCAACAATGTAGCATTTGCTTACACAATACCAAGGATAGAATAAAATTTGGAATAATCGGTAAAGGAAATTATTCGGGGCAACAGTGGCAAATTGATTTTTCAGAACTCCCTAGAA
Source organism: Aythya marila (assembly GCF_965140915.1). Classification (NCBI taxonomy): domain Eukaryota; kingdom Metazoa; phylum Chordata; class Aves; order Anseriformes; family Anatidae; genus Aythya; species Aythya marila. The sequence continues at coordinate 431,305 of NW_028137780.1, forward strand.
AAGGGGGGTATCATTATTTACTGGTTCTGACTGACACGTTTTCAGGAAGGCCTGAAGCCTTTCCCTGTCGAACAACCAAAGCAAGAGAAGTGGTTAAAGTCTTGTTAAATGAAATAATACCATGCTTTGGGATTCTAGTAGCAATGTCTTCTGATAGAGTTTCACATTTTTGTGCACAAGTGGTAGAACAGATAAGTAAGATTCTAAAGATAGATTGGCAACTGCATACTCCTTATAGACCACAGGCAAGTGGACAGGTAGAAAAAATGAACCATTTAATTAAACAATAAATAGCTAAAATTGGATAAGAAGCTGATTTGTCATGGCCTCAATCCCTCCCTTTAGCATTACTTGGAATTAGAGTTAAACCTAGAATAAAAGGAAATTTGAGTCCCTTCAAAATCTTATATGGAAGGCCATAGCAATTTCTATTTAGTGGAGAGGACCTAACGCAGTTAGGATCAGAATATTTATATGCTTATATAACTGAACTTCAGAAACAATTAAATAAAGTACATACATTTGTTTTAGGGACCAGGGCTAGAGGGTTGGATCAACCAATCCACCCCTTTAAGCTCGGGGATTATATATATATAAAGACTTTTTCAGGACAACCCGTGCAGGAAAAATGGAAGGAAAGTGGATGGGACCACACCAAGTATTACTGACAACACACACCGCCATTAAGATTAAGAAGCAAGCAGCTTGGATCCACAATTCAAGGGTGAAGAAGGCCCCGGCGAGGATATGGACCACCACTCCAATTGGACCAACAAAATTACGGTTTTCCAGATCCTAATGATTGCAGGGGTGCGGTTCTCGGATTTGGGGTGGGCAACTTGGGATGAGAACTTACACCTGACCTTAATACAAACAATTTCTCAAGTAACTAATAAGACGAACTGTTGGGTATGCACCCATCTGCCACAGCATGGGAATAAGGGTGTATCGTTAATTGGGATTCCCTTGCCTGCAAACTTATCTTGGACTAATTTGTGGGAAAACACATCTTGGGGTCGAAAATATTAAGCAGTTCTGGAACTAGAAGTGAGTAGCTTCTTGCCGTTAGAATCCTATTATGTGTGTGTACAAAGGTGTAACCCGCCTAAGGGTATAGGAAAACAGCATTGTATGAATACGGATACTACTTATGTGGGAAATCAGACATCTTGTAATTGAACAATTGATATTAGTACGACTAGCGGCTGGGCAAATTCAACCAGCTGGACGGTTCCAGAAGGAAAAGGGTGGTATTGGCTATGCAATGATACAGCCCGTAAGGTCTTGCCTGAGAATTGGAAGGGAACTTGCACTCTTGGAGCGGTAGTCCCCAATATGACAGTACATGATGTAGTGCCTCGAGGTTACTTGAGAAATCATATCCGGAGAATCAGATGAAAAATTAACAATCCATTGGTAGAGAGACACACCCCTTTTCATAGTTTTGTGCGATGGTTTATCCCATGGTTAGGAGTGAGTGAATTGGAAAAGGCAATAGTTAATATTTCTGCAATTATAGAGAAGTTAGAAAACAAAATTCTGGATGCTATAAAGGCTCAACAAGAAGAGATATCTAGTTTATCACAGGTAGTATTCCAAAATCGGATGGCCCTAGACTTGTTACTGGCCACTCAAGGGGGAGTCTGTACAGTAATAAACACAAGTTGTTGTATGTATGTAGATCAGAGTGGAAGGATCTCTACCGACCTGGAAGAAATATGGAAGCAGACCAGGATCCTACATGAGATCAGTAAAGATGATCTTTCATGGAGTTTTAGTGAACTATGGACTAAGTTAACCTCCTGGTTGCCCAATTTCCAATGGTTGAAACAAGTATTCATTGCTCTAATCGTATTAGTAGTGTTAGGAATATTTGTGTGCATGTTGTTTAGATGCCTGCTTTGTTGTGTTACTGTAAATAAAGAAAGTATCTGATGCAAAAGAATTTGCATGGGAAAAGAAAAGGGGGGATTGATTAAGGAGGTATTGGGGAGGCAAGGACAATCCCCAGACAAGGACTGTATATCTCGAAACAAGACACTGGAACTCATGATAAGGAAGCGGCAGGCGGACAGAGAAACGAATGTAAGGACTATAACTCTCGAAACTGGACATTGGAATTCATTATAAAGATACAACAAACGGGAGAATTGGCAACAACCAGCTCTTGCAATTAAGAAACATGCCAATTCAGCAGATTCCTGACCAAAGGTGAAAAGTACACTGTGAGGAAGACTCGGGGTCTTCCTCCCAAAGACCCCTGCCCACGTCCCAAAGACCCCTGCCCACAATTCTTGGAAGGCTCTGCGCAGGCGCAAGGTGCCAAAAGGCTAATTAGCATGAGAAGCGAGGGAAGGCGGGGATAGGTAATGCATATGTATAGGTGCTTGTAGAATATTGATAGATTGATTGTATAAATTCAAGACTGCTTTCTGCTTTGGGTATGCACGATAGGTGGAGAGATCCCCCGTGCATCCAGCGCTGCAATAAAGAATATACCACTTAAAGGAATTTCGGCTTCGATCTTTGAATCAATTTGGCGACCCAGATGGGACAACCTCTCTGCCGGACTGCAGGACCTGCTGGGAACAGGACTCCCTAGGGTACCCCCGGGATTTCCCGGAGGGACTCCTCGACTCACCGGATCACTGCGGAGGCAGACAAGGACCCCATCATTGTAAGTGAGTATATTCTTTATTCTGGTTTGGTTTTCTGGTAGACCGGTCATCTGGAACTGTCTGTAAGTCAGAAGGTGATCTTCTGCGAGGCAGTGTTTGGTATATACTTTGTGGTTAGCACCATAAGTACATGTTTGGGGACCTTAAGGAAGGAGCTCGCTTTAAGGTCCATCTGGAATTGTGTTGTCTATTTCGGTTTTCTGACTCATGGAGTATGGTATTTAACTCTGGTTCTTGTTACTGCGATTTTGGCTATTTTCCTGGTGGTAATAGTAGGTTCGTGGCATTGTTATAAGAAAGATATCGTTACGGTGTTACACAGTTCGGTTTTCTGACTAATCGCATGTGGAATTTGACTCTGACTATTGTTACTGTGATTTTGGCAATATTGCTGGTAATAGTAGTTTTGTGGCATCGCTACTGAAAGATATTGCGTGCCCGTATTTTTGTGAGTGATACGTTTTGTGATACGCTTTTGTAAGTAACATGTGTATTCTGAAAGTGTAAACTGGAAACTGGGGGGGCAAACAAGCAGTGAAATTTTAAAGAAAAGTGTGTTAGGATGTGTTTTAAGTCACTGGAAGGATATTGGAGGATCTGCCGGTGGAAGTGTGAACAGGAAAACATTGATAAAATATCGTAATCAGTGGTGGCCGCTTTATAAGCTGGAATGTGGAGCAAAGTGGCCCCTAAATGGAACTTTAAACTATAATATTTTGCTACAGTTAATGTTGTTTTTTGAGAAGCAGAACAGGATGAAATGTTGTATACTGATGTTTCAGCATCTTGGTGGGAAAAGGTAGGGAATTAAGTTGGCCCCTGACTGAACCTTTGATGTTGGCATTAGAGAAGTACAGGCTGGAGAAAGATAAAGGAAGTGTTAAAAGGGTTGTTGAAAGTGTTAAAGGTGTTTGAAGTTGAATGAGCAGGGAAAGAGGATGTAGGAATGTTAATAGTTCTGCCTCTGCCCGAGGCAGAGATCTTAAAATCATGGGTGTTAGCCCTTTAGGGCAAAGGGACCATGATCGGTCCGAGAGAGTTGTCACAGAAACAGAAAAGAGGTACACTCTTAAAACAACCTGAGTTCATGTGCGAGCTCAGATTGCTGATGGGACCGTTCAGGGAACTGTGGACAACTGCATTCCCCTGACCGACCCCCACTAAGACCCGAATCATCCTGAAAATCATGAACGGTTAAGTAAATACTAAAACCTGGATGAATTGGGAATTGAGAATATGCTTCCAACAAGGTCTAAAAGAAAGCCCTATGGAATTTTTGGACCAACTCTGAAATGTAATGAAAATAAATAAATAAATAAATAAATAAAACAAAACGGTTTGGACCTGGCTTTGGAGGACAAATTGACTAGCCTTTTCCTAGGGTAATCAACCCCTGATTTCAACAGGAATAACGGGGACCTGGGGAATCTACCCTAGCGGATCCTCCACTGGTTATAATGAAGCTAGGGGAGGAATGGAAGTGAAATTTCTTATTGCTATGGGGCAACGTATTCAGTTCTAAATCAAGCATTAATGCCTTCACAGAATTATTATGTTAGGGTAAAAGGTGTGTCGTGGTTTAACCCGGCCGGCAGCTAAACACCACGCAGCTGTTCGCTCCCCCTCCCCCTCCCTCTCTGGGATGGGGGAGAGAAATGGAAAGTGAAGCCTGTGAGTTGAGATAAAGACAGTTTAATAAGACAAAATAATAATAATAATAATAATAATAATAATAATAATAATAATAATAATAATAATAATAATAATAATAACAATAATAATAATACAATGATGATAATAGTACCACTACTAATAATGTGTACAAACAAGTGATGCACAATGCAATTGCTCACCACCCGCTGACCGATGCCCAGCCTAACCCCGAGCAGTCCGGCCCCCTCCCCCTGGCTAGCCACCCCTATGTATTGTTTAGCCTGACGTCAGATGCTATGGAATACCCCTTTGGCTAGTTTGGGTCACCTGTCCTGGGTCTGTCCCCTCCCAGCTCTTACTGCACCCCCAGCCTGCCTGTTGGCAGGACAGAGCAAGAAGCTGAGATGTCCTTGGCTTGGTATAAGCATTGCTCTGCAACAATTGAAACATCGGGGTGTTATCAGCACTCTTCTCATCCTAAGCCAAAACATAGCATTCTCCCAGCTACTAGGAAGAAAATTAACTCTGTTCTAACTGAAACCAGGACAAGGTGTAACCGAAAAGGCTTATTTTTGTGAACCTTTGAAGTACAAATTAGGGAAACAATGGGGCATACACAGATTTTTATCTATGCCTAGCTCCTCATGGGCACTCTTAGGTAGAGATTTATTAGAGCAAGTAGGAGCAGAAATTGTCTTTGAAAAAGGGAAAATGGAATTAAGAACAGGAGAAGAACAACTAATAAATGTGTTAAGCTTGGCACTAATACAAACTGACCCTAAAAGTGAAATACCTTTAGAGATCACAGATCAAGTATGTCCAGGAGTTTGGGCTACCGAAGTCCCTGGAAGAGCTAAAAATGTGACCTTAATAATTATTAAATTAAAGCCAGGAGAGAAACCCGTTAAGGTTAAGTAATATCCTTTGAGGACAGAAGATAGGAAAGGAATTAAAGAGATAATTGATCAATTTTTACAGTATGGATTATTGATTGAATGCGAATCAGAATCCAATGCACCCATATTGCCAATTAAAAAGGCAGATGAAAAAGCTATAGGCTAGTTCAGGATTTGAGGGCCATAAATAAAATCACTGAGGATATACATCCAGTAGTGGCAAACCCTTATACTTTGCTGACTAAATTAAAGAATAGTCAAGTCTGGTTTACCGTACTGGATTTAAAAGATGCCTTCTTCTGCCTAGGCTTAGCCACAGAAAGCCAAAACCTATTCGCCTTTGAATGGGAAAATCCCGATTCAGGCAGAAAGACGCAGCTTACGTGGACATTACTACCTCAAGGATTCAAGAATAGCCCCACTAATTTTGGAAACCAATTAGCAAGGGAACTCGAAACATGGATACCTCCGGACACTGAAGGTGCTTTGTTACAATATGTAGATGATCTCTTAATAGCTACCGAGACTAAAGGGAGTTGTATTCAATGGACTATAAGTCGTCTTAATTTTCTGGGTTTAAATGGATATCAAGTCTCTTGACAGAAAGTCCAGCTGGCTCAACAAAGTGTGACCTATCTGGGATTTGACATTTCGGAAGGACAACGAGAACTAGGAACTGAACATAAGGAAGTCATTTGCCGGACTCCAGAACCTCAAATGGTAAAGGAGCTACAAAGCTTTTTAGGAATGACAGGTTGGTGTCGCCTTTGGATTTATAATTATGGACTATTGGTAAAGCCTCTATGTGAATTGATAAAGATTAACCAGTCAAAGTTAGTCTGGACTGGAGAAGCACAAAAAGTCTTTAAACAACTTAAACAAGAATTGATGATTTTGAAATATCAAGCAATATTGGTAGAACAGGACGACGTGGAAATTGTGATAATTCATATTGTGAATCTAGTCTCTTTTCTTAGTGATGCTCCGGCACAAGCTGTGATTCACGATTGTTTAGAAACTCTAGAGACTGTGTATTCCAGCCGACCAGACCTTAAGGAGGAGCCCATGGAAGACGCGGAAGAAACTTGGTTCACGGATGGGAGCAGTTTTGTTACGCAAAGACAACGTAAAGCTGGATATGCTATAACAACTACTCAGCAGGTAATCGAGTCTAAGCCTTTACCCCCTGGAACATCAGCTCAAAAGGCGGAGATAGTTGCTCTCACGAGAGCATTGGAACTGGCAGCGGGAAAAAGGGTAAATATTTGGACAGATTCTAAATATACATTCGGCGTGGTACATGCTCATGGAGCAATTTGGAAAGAACATGGATTGCTGACCGCACAGTGAAAACACAAAGTATGCTGAAGAAATTTTAAAATTGTTAGAGGCTGTAGAACAACCAGAAAAGGTAGCTATCATGCATTGTCAGGGACACCAAAAGGGGAACACCGATTTTGAAATTGGAAAATCGATTGGCAGAGGCTAAGCAGGCAGCTGAAATAACTGAGGTGAAGGCATTGTCTTTGATACCAGACGGTAAAATCCAAACTATATCCAAATTATACAAAAGAAGACTTAAAATTAATTGAAGATTTGAAAGGTAAAATGAAACCAGATGGATGAGTATATTTAAAAGATAACCCCATAGTAATACCCTCTAGTTTGACATGGCCCATAGTTCTTACAGAACACAATAAAACGCATTGGGGAGCTGGCACACTGCATAAGAGCCTGAGTCAGACATTAGTGGGACGATATGATAAAACAAGTAACTCAACAATGTAGCATTTGCTTACACAATACCAAGGATAGAATAAAATTTGGAATAATCGGTAAAGGAAATTATTCGGGGCAACAGTGGCAAATTGATTTTTCAGAACTCCCTAGAAAAGGGGGGTATCATTATTTACTGGTTCTGACTGACACGTTTTCAGGAAGGCCTGAAGCCTTTCCCTGTCGAACAACCAAAGCAAGAGAAGTGGTTAAAGTCTTGTTAAATGAAATAATACCATGCTTTGGGATTCTAGTAGCAATGTCTTCTGATAGAGTTTCACATTTTTGTGCACAAGTGGTAGAACAGATAAGTAAGATTCTAAAGATAGATTGGCAACTGCATACTCCTTATAGACCACAGGCAAGTGGACAGGTAGAAAAAATGAACCATTTAATTAAACAATAAATAGCTAAAATTGGATAAGAAGCTGATTTGTCATGGCCTCAATCCCTCCCTTTAGCATTACTTGGAATTAGAGTTAAACCTAGAATAAAAGGAAATTTGAGTCCCTTCAAAATCTTATATGGAAGGCCATAGCAATTTCTATTTAGTGGAGAGGACCTAACGCAGTTAGGATCAGAATATTTATATGCTTATATAACTGAACTTCAGAAACAATTAAATAAAGTACATACATTTGTTTTAGGGACCAGGGCTAGAGGGTTGGATCAACCAATCCACCCCTTTAAGCTCGGGGATTATATATATATAAAGACTTTTTCAGGACAACCCGTGCAGGAAAAATGGAAGGAAAGTGGATGGGACCACACCAAGTATTACTGACAACACACACCGCCATTAAGATTAAGAAGCAAGCAGCTTGGATCCACAATTCAAGGGTGAAGAAGGCCCCGGCGAGGATATGGACCACCACTCCAATTGGACCAACAAAATTACGGTTTTCCAGATCCTAATGATTGCAGGGGTGCGGTTCTCGGATTTGGGGTGGGCAACTTGGGATGAGAACTTACACCTGACCTTAATACAAACAATTTCTCAAGTAACTAATAAGACGAACTGTTGGGTATGCACCCATCTGCCACAGCATGGGAATAAGGGTGTATCGTTAATTGGGATTCCCTTGCCTGCAAACTTATCTTGGACTAATTTGTGGGAAAACACATCTTGGGGTCGAAAATATTAAGCAGTTTTGGAACTAGAAGTGAGTAGCTTCTTGCCGTTAGAATCCTATTATGTGTGTGTACAAAGGTGTAACCCGCCTAAGGGTATAGGAAAACAGCATTGTATGAATACGGATACTACTTATGTGGGAAATCAGACATCTTGTAATTGAACAATTGATATTAGTACGACTAGCGGCTGGGCAAATTCAACCAGCTGGACGGTTCCAGAAGGAAAAGGGTGGTATTGGCTATGCAATGATACAGCCCGTAAGGTCTTGCCTGAGAATTGGAAGGGAACTTGCACTCTTGGAGCGGTAGTCCCCAATATGACAGTACATGATGTAGTGCCTCGAGGTTACTTGAGAAATCATATCCGGAGAATCAGATGAAAAATTAACAATCCATTGGTAGAGAGACACACCCCTTTTCATAGTTTTGTGCGATGGTTTATCCCATGGTTAGGAGTGAGTGAATTGGAAAAGGCAATAGTTAATATTTCTGCAATTATAGAGAAGTTAGAAAACAAAATTCTGGATGCTATAAAGGCTCAACAAGAAGAGATATCTAGTTTATCACAGGTAGTATTCCAAAATCGGATGGCCCTAGACTTGTTACTGGCCACTCAAGGGGGAGTCTGTACAGTAATAAACACAAGTTGTTGTATGTATGTAGATCAGAGTGGAAGGATCTCTACCGACCTGGAAGAAATATGGAAGCAGACCAGGATCCTACATGAGATCAGTAAAGATGATCTTTCATGGAGTTTTAGTGAACTATGGACTAAGTTAACCTCCTGGTTGCCCAATTTCCAATGGTTGAAACAAGTATTCATTGCTCTAATCGTATTAGTAGTGTTAGGAATATTTGTGTGCATGTTGTTTAGATGCCTGCTTTGTTGTGTTACTGTAAATAAAGAAAGTATCTGATGCAAAAGAATTTGCATGGGAAAAGAAAAGGGGGGATTGATTAAGGAGGTATTGGGGAGGCAAGGACAATCCCCAGACAAGGACTGTATATCTCGAAACAAGACACTGGAACTCATGATAAGGAAGCGGCAGGCGGACAGAGAAACGAATGTAAGGACTATAACTCTCGAAACTGGACATTGGAATTCATTATAAAGATACAACAAACGGGAGAATTGGCAACAACCAGCTCTTGCAATTAAGAAACATGCCAATTCAGCAGATTCCTGACCAAAGGTGAAAAGTACACTGTGAGGAAGACTCGGGGTCTTCCTCCCAAAGACCCCTGCCCACGTCCCAAAGACCCCTGCCCACAATTCTTGGAAGGCTCTGCGCAGGCGCAAGGTGCCAAAAGGCTAATTAGCATGAGAAGCGAGGGAAGGCGGGGATAGGTAATGCATATGTATAGGTGCTTGTAGAATATTGATAGATTGATTGTATAAATTCAAGACTGCTTTCTGCTTTGGGTATGCACGATAGGTGGAGAGATCCCCCGTGCATCCAGCGCTGCAATAAAGAATATACCACTTAAAGGAATTTCGGCTTCGATCTTTGAATCAATTTGGCGACCCAGATGGGACAACCTCTCTGCCGGACTGCAGGACCTGCTGGGAACAGGACTCCCTAGGGTACCCCCGGGATTTCCCGGGGGGACTCCTCGACTCACCGGATCACTGCGGAGGCAGACAAGGACCCCATCATTGTAAGTGAGTATATTCTTTATTCTGGTTTGGTTTTCTGGTAGACCGGTCATCTGGAACTGTCTGTAAGTCAGAAGGTGATCTTCTGCGAGGCAGTGTTTGGTATATACTTTGTGGTTATCACTATAAGTACATGTTTGGGGACCTTAAGGAAGGAGCTCGCTTTAAGGTCCATCTGGAATTGTGTTGTCTATTACGGTTTTCTGACTCATGGAGTATGGTATTTAACTCTGGTTCTTGTTACTGCGATTTTGGCTATTTTCCTGGTGGTAATAGTAGGTTCGTGGCATTGTTATAAGAAAGATATCGTTACGGTGTTACACAGTTCGGTTTTCTGACTAATCGCATGTGGAATTTGACTCTGACTATTGTTACTGTGATTTTGGCAATATTGCTGGTAATAGTAGTTTTGTGGCATCGCTACTGAAAGATATTGCGTGCCCGTATTTTTGTGAGTGATACGTTTTGTGATACGCTTTTGTAAGTAACATGTGTATTCTGAAAGTGTAAACTGGAAACTGGGGGGGCAAACAAGCAGTGAAATTTTAAAGAAAAGTGTGTTAGGATGTGTTTTAAGTCACTGGAAGGATATTGGAGGATCTGCCGGTGGAAGTGTGAACAGGAAAACATTGATAAAATATCGTAATCAGTGGTGGCCGCTTTATAAGCTGGAATGTGGAGCAAAGTGGCCCCTAAATGGAACTTTAAACTATAATATTTTGCTACAGTTAATGTTGTTTTTTGAGAAGCAGAACAGGATGAAATGTTGTATACTGATGTTTCAGCATCTTGGTGGGAAAAGGTAGGGAATTAAGTTGGCCCCTGACTGAACCTTTGATGTTGGCATTAGAGAAGTACAGGCTGGAGAAAGATAAAGGAAGTGTTAAAAGGGTTGTTGAAAGTGTTAAAGGTGTTTGAAGTTGAATGAGCAGGGAAAGAGGATGTAGGAATGTTAATAGTTCTGCCTCTGCCCGAGGCAGAGATCTTAAAATCATGGGTGTTAGCCCTTTAGGGCAAAGGGACCATGATCGGTCCGAGAGAGTTGTCACAGAAACAGAAAAGAGGTACACTCTTAAAACAACCTGAGTTCATGTGCGAGCTCAGATTGCTGATGGGACCGTTCAGGGAACTGTGGACAACTGCATTCCCCTGACCGACCCCCACTAAGACCCGAATCATCCTGAAAATCATGAACGGTTAAGTAAATACTAAAACCTGGATGAATTGGGAATTGAGAATATGCTTCCAACAAGGTCTAAAAGAAAGCCCTATGGAATTTTTGGACCAACTCTGAAATGTAATGAAAATAAATAAATAAATAAATAAATAAAACAAAACGGTTTGGACCTGGCTTTGGAGGACAAATTGACTAGCCTTTTCCTAGGGTAATCAACCCCTGATTTCAACAGGAATAACGGGGACCTGGGGAATCTACCCTAGCGGATCCTCCACTGGTTATAATGAAGCTAGGGGAGGAATGGAAGTGAAATTTCTTATTGCTATGGGGCAACGTATTCAGTTCTAAATCAAGCATTAATGCCTTCACAGAATTATTATGTTAGGGTAAAAGGTGTGTCGTGGTTTAACCCGGCCGGCAGCTAAACACCACGCAGCTGTTCGCTCCCCCTCCCCCTCCCTCTCTGGGATGGGGGAGAGAAATGGAAAGTGAAGCCTGTGAGTTGAGATAAAGACAGTTTAATAAGACAAAATAATAATAATAATAATAATAATAATAATAATAATAATAATAATAATAATAATAATACAATGATGATAATAGTACCACTACTAATAATGTGTACAAACAAGTGATGCACAATGCAATTGCTCACCACCCGCTGACCGATGCCCAGCCTAACCCCGAGCAGTCCGGCCCCCTCCCCCTGGCTAGCCACCCCTATGTATTGTTTAGCCTGACGTCAGATGCTATGGAATACCCCTTTGGCTAGTTTGGGTCACCTGTCCTGGGTCTGTCCCCTCCCAGCTCTTACTGCACCCCCAGCCTGCCTGTTGGCAGGACAGAGCAAGAAGCTGAGATGTCCTTGGCTTGGTATAAGCATTGCTCTGCAACAATTGAAACATCGGGGTGTTATCAGCACTCTTCTCATCCTAAGCCAAAACATAGCATTCTCCCAGCTACTAGGAAGAAAATTAACTCTGTTCTAACTGAAACCAGGACAAGGTGTAACCGAAAAGGCTTATTTTTGTGAACCTTTGAAGTACAAATTAGGGAAACAATGGGGCATACACAGATTTTTATCTATGCCTAGCTCCTCATGGGCACTCTTAGGTAGAGATTTATTAGAGCAAGTAGGAGCAGAAATTGTCTTTGAAAAAGGGAAAATGGAATTAAGAACAGGAGAAGAACAACTAATAAATGTGTTAAGCTTGGCACTAATACAAACTGACCCTAAAAGTGAAATACCTTTAGAGATCACAGATCAAGTATGTCCAGGAGTTTGGGCTACCGAAGTCCCTGGAAGAGCTAAAAATGTGACCTTAATAATTATTAAATTAAAGCCAGGAGAGAAACCCGTTAAGGTTAAGTAATATCCTTTGAGGACAGAAGATAGGAAAGGAATTAAAGAGATAATTGATCAATTTTTACAGTATGGATTATTGATTGAATGCGAATCAGAATCCAATGCACCCATATTGCCAATTAAAAAGGCAGATGAAAAAGCTATAGGCTAGTTCAGGATTTGAGGGCCATAAATAAAATCACTGAGGATATACATCCAGTAGTGGCAAACCCTTATACTTTGCTGACTAAATTAAAGAATAGTCAAGTCTGGTTTACCGTACTGGATTTAAAAGATGCCTTCTTCTGCCTAGGCTTAGCCACAGAAAGCCAAAACCTATTCGCCTTTGAATGGGAAAATCCCGATTCAGGCAGAAAGACGCAGCTTACGTGGACATTACTACCTCAAGGATTCAAGAATAGCCCCACTAATTTTGGAAACCAATTAGCAAGGGAACTCGAAACATGGATACCTCCGGACACTGAAGGTGCTTTGTTACAATATGTAGATGATCTCTTAATAGCTACCGAGACTAAAGGGAGTTGTATTCAATGGACTATAAGTCGTCTTAATTTTCTGGGTTTAAATGGATATCAAGTCTCTTGACAGAAAGTCCAGCTGGCTCAACAAAGTGTGACCTATCTGGGATTTGACATTTCGGAAGGACAACGAGAACTAGGAACTGAACATAAGGAAGTCATTTGCCGGACTCCAGAACCTCAAATGGTAAAGGAGCTACAAAGCTTTTTAGGAATGACAGGTTGGTGTCGCCTTTGGATTTATAATTATGGACTATTGGTAAAGCCTCTATGTGAATTGATAAAGATTAACCAGTCAAAGTTAGTCTGGACTGGAGAAGCACAAAAAGTCTTTAAACAACTTAAACAAGAATTGATGATTTTGAAATATCAAGCAATATTGGTAGAACAGGACGACGTGGAAATTGTGATAATTCATATTGTGAATCTAGCCTCTTTTCTTAGTGATGCTCCGGCACAAGCTGTGATTCACGATTGTTTAGAAACTCTAGAGACTGTGTATTCCAGCCGACCAGACCTTAAGGAGGAGCCCATGGAAGACGCGGAAGAAACTTGGTTCACGGATGGGAGCAGTTTTGTTACGCAAAGACAACGTAAAGCTGGATATGCTATAACAACTACTCAGCAGGTAATCGAGTCTAAGCCTTTACCCCCTGGAACATCAGCTCAAAAGGCGGAGATAGTTGCTCTCACGAGAGCATTGGAACTGGCAGCGGGAAAAAGGGTAAATATTTGGACAGAGTCTAAATATACATTCGGCGTGGTACATGCTCATGGAGCAATTTGGAAAGAACATGGATTGCTGACCGCTCAGTGAAAACACAAAGTATGCTGAAGAAATTTTAAAATTGTTAGAGGCTGTAGAACAACCAGAAAAGGTAGCTATCATGCATTGTCAGGGACACCAAAAGGGGAACACCGATTTTGAAATTGGAAAATCGATTGGCAGAGGCTAAGCAGGCAGCTGAAATAACTGAGGTGAAGGCATTGTCTTTGATACCAGACGGTAAAATCCAAACTATATCCAAATTATACAAAAGAAGACTTAAAATTAATTGAAGATTTGAAAGGTAAAATGAAACCAGATGGATGAGTATATTTAAAAGATAACCCCATAGTAATACCCTCTAGTTTGACATGGCCCATAGTTCTTACAGAACACAATAAAACGCATTGGGGAGCTGGCACACTGCATAAGAGCCTGAGTCAGACATTAGTGGGACGATATGATAAAACAAGTAACTCAACAATGTAGCATTTGCTTACACAATACCAAGGATAGAATAAAATTTGGAATAATCGGTAAAGGAAATTATTCGGGGCAACAGTGGCAAATTGATTTTTCAGAACTCCCTAGAAAAGGGGGGTATCATTATTTACTGGTTCTGACTGACACGTTTTCAGGAAGGCCTGAAGCCTTTCCCTGTCGAACAACCAAAGCAAGAGAAGTGGTTAAAGTCTTGTTAAATGAAATAATACCATGCTTTGGGATTCTAGTAGCAATGTCTTCTGATAGAGTTTCACATTTTTGTGCACAAGTGGTAGAACAGATAAGTAAGATTCTAAAGATAGATTGGCAACTGCATACTCCTTATAGACCACAGGCAAGTGGACAGGTAGAAAAAATGAACCATTTAATTAAACAATAAATAGCTAAAATTGGATAAGAAGCTGATTTGTCATGGCCTCAATCCCTCCCTTTAGCATTACTTGGAATTAGAGTTAAACCTAGAATAAAAGGAAATTTGAGTCCCTTCAAAATCTTATATGGAAGACCATAGCAATTTCTATTTAGTGGAGAGGACCTAACGCAGTTAGGATCAGAATATTTATATGCTTATATAACTGAACTTCAGAAACAATTAAATAAAGTACATACATTTGTTTTAGGGACCAGGGCTAGAGGGTTGGATCAACCAATCCACCCCTTTAAGCTCGGGGATTATATATATATAAAGACTTTTTCAGGACAACCCGTGCAGGAAAAATGGAAGGAAAGTGGATGGGACCACACCAAGTATTACTGACAACACACACCGCCATTAAGATTAAGAAGCAAGCAGCTTGGATCCACAATTCAAGGGTGAAGAAGGCCCCGGCGAGGATATGGACCACCACTCCAATTGGACCAACAAAATTACGGTTTTCCAGATCCTAATGATTGCAGGGGTGCGGTTCTCGGATTTGGGGTGGGCAACTTGGGATGAGAACTTACACCTGACCTTAATACAAACAATTTCTCAAGTAACTAATAAGACGAACTGTTGGGTATGCACCCATCTGCCACAGCATGGGAATAAGGGTGTATCGTTAATTGGGATTCCCTTGCCTGCAAACTTATCTTGGACTAATTTGTGGGAAAACACATCTTGGGGTCGAAAATATTAAGCAGTTCTGGAACTAGAAGTGAGTAGCTTCTTGCCGTTAGAATCCTATTATGTGTGTGTACAAAGGTGTAACCCGCCTAAGGGTATAGGAAAACAGCATTGTATAAATACGGATACTACTTATGTGGGAAATCAGACATCTTGTAATTGAACAATTGATATTAGTACGACTAGCGGCTGGGCAAATTCAACCAGCTGGACGGTTCCAGAAGGAAAAGGGTGGTATTGGCTATGCAGTGATACAGCCCGTAAGGTCTTGCCTGAGAATTGGAAGGGAACTTGCACTCTTGGAGCGGTAGTCCCCAATATGACAGTACATGATGTAGTGCCTCGAGGTTACTTGAGAAATCATATCCGGAGAATCAGATGAAAAATTAACAATCCATTGGTAGAGAGACACACCCCTTTTCATAGTTTTGTGCGATGGTTTATCCCATGGTTAGGAGTGAGTGAATTGGAAAAGGCAATAGTTAATATTTCTGCAATTATAGAGAAGTTAGAAAACAAAATTCTGGATGCTATAAAGGCTCAACAAGAAGAGATATCTAGTTTATCACAGGTAGTATTCCAAAATCGGATGGCCCTAGACTTGTTACTGGCCACTCAAGGGGGAGTCTGTACAGTAATAAACACAAGTTGTTGTATGTATGTAGATCAGAGTGGAAGGATCTCTACCGACCTGGAAGAAATATGGAAGCAGACCAGGATCCTACATGAGATCAGTAAAGATGATCTTTCATGGAGTTTTAGTGAACTATGGACTAAGTTAACCTCCTGGTTGCCCAATTTCCAATGGTTGAAACAAGTATTCATTGCTCTAATCGTATTAGTAGTGTTAGGAATATTTGTGTGCATGTTGTTTAGATGCCTGCTTTGTTGTGTTACTGTAAATAAAGAAAGTATCTGATGCAAAAGAATTTGCATGGGAAAAGAAAAGGGGGGATTGATTAAGGAGGTATTGGGGAGGCAAGGACAATCCCCAGACAAGGACTGTATATCTCGAAACAAGACACTGGAACTCATGATAAGGAAGCGGCAGGCGGACAGAGAAACGAATGTAAGGACTATAACTCTCGAAACTGGACATTGGAATTCATTATAAAGATACAACAAACGGGAGAATTGGCAACAACCAGCTCTTGCAATTAAGAAACATGCCAATTCAGCAGATTCCTGACCAAAGGTGAAAAGTACACTGTGAGGAAGACTCGGGGTCTTCCTCCCAAAGACCCCTGCCCACGTCCCAAAGACCCCTGCCCACAATTCTTGGAAGGCTCTGCGCAGGCGCAAGGTGCCAAAAGGCTAATTAGCATGAGAAGCGAGGGAAGGCGGGGATAGGTAATGCATATGTATAGGTGCTTGTAGAATATTGATAGATTGATTGTATAAATTCAAGACTGCTTTCTGCTTTGGGTATGCACGATAGGTGGAGAGATCCCCCGTGCATCCAGCGCTGCAATAAAGAATATACCACTTAAAGGAATTTCGGCTTCGATCTTTGAATCAATTTGGCGACCCAGATGGGACAACCTCTCTGCCGGACTGCAGGACCTGCTGGGAACAGGACTCCCTAGGGTACCCCCGGGATTTCCCGGAGGGACTCCTCGACTCACCGGATCACTGCGGAGGCAGACAAGGACCCCATCATTGTAAGTGAGTATATTCTTTATTCTGGTTTGGTTTTCTGGTAGACCGGTCATCTGGAACTGTCTGTAAGTCAGAAGGTGATCTTCTGCGAGGCAGTGTTTGGTATATACTTTGTGGTTAGCACCATAAGTACATGTTTGGGGACCTTAAGGAAGGAGCTCGCTTTAAGGTCCATCTGGAATTGTGTTGTCTATTTCGGTTTTCTGACTCATGGAGTATGGTATTTAACTCTGGTTATTGTTACTGCGATTTTGGCTATTTTCCTGGTGGTAATAGTAGGTTCGTGGCATTGTTATAAGAAAGATATCGTTACGGTGTTACACAGTTCGGTTTTCTGACTTATCGCATGTGGAATTTGACTCTGACTATTGTTACTGTGATTTTGGCAATATTGCTGGTAATAGTAGTTTTGTGACATCGCTACTGAAAGATATTGCGTGCCCGTATTTTTGTGAGTGATACGTTTTGTGATACGCTTTTGTAAGTAACGTGTGTATTCTGAAAGTGTAAACTGGAAACTGGGGGGGCAAACAAGCAGTGAAATTTTAAAGAAAAGTGTGTTAGGATGTGTTTTAAGTCACTGGAAGGATATTGGAGGATCTGCCGGTGGAAGTGTGAACAGGAAAACATTGATAAAATATCGTAATCAGTGGTGGCCGCTTTATAAGCTGGAATGTGGAGAAAAGTGGCCCCTAAATGGAACTTTAAACTATAATATTTTGCTACAGTTAATGTTGTTTTTTGAGAAGCAGAACAGGATGAAATGTTGTATACTGATGTTTCAGCATCTTGGTGGGAAAAGGTAGGGAATTAAGTTGGCCCCTGACTGAACCTTTGATGTTGGCATTAGAGAAGTACAGGCTGGAGAAAGATAAAGGAAGTGTTAAAAGGGTTGTTGAAAGTGTTAAAGGTGTTTGAAGTTGAATGAGCAGGGAAAGAGGATGTAGGAATGTTAATAGTTCTGCCTCTGCCCGAGGCAGAGATCTTAAAATCATGGGTGTTAGCCCTTTAGGGCAAAGGGACCATGATCGGTCCGAGAGAGTTGTCACAGAAACAGAAAAGAGGTACACTCTTAAAACAACCTGAGTTCATGTGCGAGCTCAGATTGCTGATGGGACCGTTCAGGGAACTGTGGACAACTGCATTCCCCTGACCGACCCCCACTAAGACCCGAATCATCCTGAAAATCATGAACGGTTAAGTAAATACTAAAACCTGGATGAATTGGGAATTGAGAATATGCTTCCAACAAGGTCTAAAAGAAAGCCCTATGGAATTTTTGGACCAACTCTGAAATGTAATGAAAATAAATAAATAAATAAATAAATAAAACAAAACGGTTTGGACCTGGCTTTGGAGGACAAATTGACTAGCCTTTTCCTAGGGTAATCAACCCCTGATTTCAACAGGAATAACGGGGACCTGGGGAATCTACCCTAGCGGATCCTCCACTGGTTATAATGAAGCTAGGGGAGGAATGGAAGTGAAATTTCTTATTGCTATGGGGCAACGTATTCAGTTCTAAATCAAGCATTAATGCCTTCACAGAATTATTATGTTAGGGTAAAAGGTGTGTCGTGGTTTAACCCGGCCGGCAGCTAAACACCACGCAGCTGTTCGCTCCCCCTCCCCCTCCCTCTCTGGGATGGGGGAGAGAAATGGAAAGTGAAGCCTGTGAGTTGAGATAAAGACAGTTTAATAAGACAAAATAATAATAATAATAATAATAATAATAATAATAATAATAATAATAATAATAATAATAATAACAATAATAATAACAATAATAATAATACAATGATGATAATAGTACCACTACTAATAATGTGTACAAACAAGTGATGCACAATGCAATTGCTCACCACCCGCTGACCGATGCCCAGCCTAACCCCGAGCAGTCCGGCCCCCTCCCCCTGGCTAGCAACCCCTATGTATTGTTTAGCCTGACGTCAGATGCTATGGAATACCCCTTTGGCTAGTTTGGGTCACCTGTCCTGGGTCTGTCCCCTCCCAGCTCTTACTGCACCCCCAGCCTGCCTGTTGGCAGGACAGAGCAAGAAGCTGAGATGTCCTTGGCTTGGTATAAGCATTGCTCTGCAACAATTGAAACATCGGGGTGTTATCAGCACTCTTCTCATCCTAAGCCAAAACATAGCATTCTCCCAGCTACTAGGAAGAAAATTAACTCTGTTCTAACTGAAACCAGGACAAGGTGTAACCGAAAAGGCTTATTTTTGTGAACCTTTGAAGTACAAATTAGGGAAACAATGGGGCATACACAGATTTTTATCTATGCCTAGCTCCTCATGGGCACTCTTAGGTAGAGATTTATTAGAGCAAGTAGGAGCAGAAATTGTCTTTGAAAAGGGGAAAATGGAATTAAGAACAGGAGAAGAACAACTAATAAATGTGTTAAGCTTGGCACTAATACAAACTGACCCTAAAAGTGAAATACCTTTAGAGATCACAGATCAAGTATGTCCAGGAGTTTGGGCTACCGAAGTCCCTGGAAGAGCTAAAAATGTGACCTTAATAATTATTAAATTAAAGCCAGGAGAGAAACCCGTTAAGGTTAAGTAATATCCTTTGAGGACAGAAGATAGGAAAGGAATTAAAGAGATAATTGATCAATTTTTACAGTATGGATTATTGATTGAATGCGAATCAGAATCCAATGCACCCATATTGCCAATTAAAAAGGCAGATGAAAAAGCTATAGGCTAGTTCAGGATTTGAGGGCCATAAATAAAATCACTGAGGATATACATCCAGTAGTGGCAAACCCTTATACTTTGCTGACTAAATTAAAGAATAGTCAAGTCTGGTTTACCGTACTGGATTTAAAAGATGCCTTCTTCTGCCTAGGCTTAGCCACAGAAAGCCAAAACCTATTCGCCTTTGAATGGGAAAATCCCGATTCAGGCAGAAAGACGCAGCTTACGTGGACATTACTACCTCAAGGATTCAAGAATAGCCCCACTAATTTTGGAAACCAATTAGCAAGGGAACTCGAAACATGGATACCTCCGGACACTGAAGGTGCTTTGTTACAATATGTAGATGATCTCTTAATAGCTACCGAGACTAAAGGGAGTTGTATTCAATGGACTATAAGTCGTCTTAATTTTCTGGGTTTAAATGGATATCAAGTCTCTTGACAGAAAGTCCAGCTGGCTCAACAAAGTGTGACCTATCTGGGATTTGACATTTCGGAAGGACAACGAGAACTAGGAACTGAACATAAGGAAGTCATTTGCCGGACTCCAG
Source organism: Aythya marila (assembly GCF_965140915.1). Taxonomy (NCBI): domain Eukaryota; kingdom Metazoa; phylum Chordata; class Aves; order Anseriformes; family Anatidae; genus Aythya; species Aythya marila. Next base: position 451,461 of record NW_028137780.1, read on the forward strand.
AACCTCAAATGGTAAAGGAGCTACAAACCTTTTTAGGAATGACAGGTTGGTGTCGCCTTTGGATTTATAATTATGGACTATTGGTAAAGCCTCTATGTGAATTGATAAAGATTAACCAGTCAAAGTTAGTCTGGACTGGAGAAGCACAAAAAGTCTTTAAACAACTTAAACAAGAATTGATGATTTTGAAATATCAAGCAATATTGGTAGAACAGGACGACGTGGAGATTGTGATAATTCATATTGTGAATCTAGCCTCTTTTCTTAGTGATGCTCCGGCACAAGCTGTGATTCACGATTGTTTAGAAACTCTAGAGACTGTGTATTCCAGCTGACCAGACCTTAAGGAGGAGCCCATGGAAGACGCGGAAGAAACTTGGTTCACGGATGGGAGCAGTTTTGTTACGCAAAGACAACGTAAAGCTGGATATGCTATAACAACTACTCAGAAGGTAATCGAGTCTAAGCCTTTACCCCCTAGAACATCAGCTCAAAAGGCGGAGATAGTTGCTCTCACGAGAGCATTGGAACTGGCAGCGGGAAAAAGGGTAAATATTTGGACAGATTCTAAATATACATTCGGCGTGGTACATGCTCATGGAGCAATTTGGAAAGAACATGGATTGCTGACCGCTCAGTGAAAACACAAAGTATGCTGAAGAAATTTTAAAATTGTTAGAGGCTGTAGAACAACCAGAAAAGGTAGCTATCATGCATTGTCAGGGACACCAAAAGGGGAACACCGATTTTGAAATTGGAAAATCGATTGGCAGAGGCTAAGCAGGCAGCTGAAATAACTGAGGTGAAGGCATTGTCTTTGATACCAGACGGTAAAATCCAAACTATATCCAAATTATACAAAAGAAGACTTAAAATTAATTGAAGATTTGAAAGGTAAAATGAAACCAGATGGATGAGTATATTTAAAAGATAACCCCATAGTAATACCCTCTAGTTTGACATGGCCCATAGTTCTTACAGAACACAATAAAACACACTGGGGAGCTGGCACACTGCATAAGAGCCTGAGTCAGACATTAGTGGGACGATATGATAAAACAAGTAACTCAACAATGTAGCATTTGCTTACACAATACCAAGGATAGAATAAAATTTGGAATAATCGGTAAAGGAAATTATTTGGGGCAACAGTGGCAAATTGATTTTTCAGAACTCCCTAGAAAAGGGGGGTATCATTATTTACTGGTTCTGACTGACACGTTTTCAGGAAGGCCTGAAGCCTTTCCCTGTCGAACAACCAAAGCAAGAGAAGTGGTTAAAGTCTTGTTAAATGAAATAATACCATGCTTTGGGATTCTAGTAGCAATGTCTTCTGATAGAGTTTCACATTTTTGTGCACAAGTGGTAGACCAGATAAGTAAGATTCTAAAGATAGATTGGCAACTGCATACTCCTTATAGACCACAGGCAAGTGGACAGGTAGAAAAAATGAACCATTTAATTAAACAATAAATAGCTAAAATTGGATAAGAAGCTGATTTGTCATGGCCTCAATCCCTCCCTTTAGCATTACTTGGAATTAGAGTTAAACCTAGAATAAAAGGAAATTTGAGTCCCTTCAAAATCTTATATGGAAGGCCATAGCAATTTCTATTTAGTGGAGAGGACCTAACGCAGTTAGGATCAGAATATTTATATGCTTATATAACTGAACTTCAGAAACAATTAAATAAAGTACATACATTTGTTTTAGGGACCAGGGCTAGAGGGTTGGATCAACCAATCCACCCCTTTAAGCTCGGGGATTATATATATATAAAGACTTTTTCAGGACAACCCGTGCAGGAAAAATGGAAGGAAGGTGGATGGGACCACACCAAGTATTACTGACAACACACACCGCCATTAAGATTAAGAAGCAAGCAGCTTGGATCCACAATTCAAGGGTGAAGAAGGCCCCGGCGAGGATATGGACCACCACTCCAATTGGACCAACAAAATTACGGTTTTCCAGATCCTAATGATTGCAGGGGTGCGGTTCTCGGATTTGGGGTGGGCAACTTGGGATGAGAACTTACACCTGACCTTAATACAAACAATTTCTCAAGTAACTAATAAGACGAACTGTTGGGTATGCACCCATCTGCCACAGCATGGGAATAAGGGTGTATCGTTAATTGGGATTCCCTTGCCTGCAAACTTATCTTGGACTAATTTGTGGGAAAACACATCTTGGGGTCGAAAATATTAAGCAGTTTTGGAACTAGAAGTGAGTAGCTTCATGCCGTTAGAATCCTATTATGTATGTGTACAAAGGTGTAACCCGCCTAAGGGTATAGGAAAACAGCATTGTATAAATACGGATACTACTTATGTGGGAAATCAGACATCTTGTAATTGAACAATTGATATTAGTACGACTAGCGGCTGGGCAAATTCAACCAGCTGGACGGTTCCAGAAGGAAAAGGGTGGTATTGGCTATGCAATGATACAGCCCGTAAGGTCTTGCCTGAGAATTGGAAGGGAACTTGCACTCTTGGAGCGGTAGTCCCCAATATGACAGTACATGATGTAGTGCCTCGAGGTTACTTGAGAAATCATATCCGGAGAATCAGATGAAAAATTAACAATCCATTGGTAGAGAGACACACCCCTTTTCATAGTTTTGTGCGATGGTTTATCCCATGGTTAGGAGTGAGTGAATTGGAAAAGGCAATAGTTAATATTTCTGCAATTATAGAGAAGTTAGAAAACAAAATTCTGGATGCTATAAAGGCTCAACAAGAAGAGATATCTAGTTTATCACAGGTAGTATTCCAAAATCGGATGGCCCTAGACTTGTTACTGGCCACTCAAGGGGGAGTCTGTACAGTAATAAACACAAGTTGTTGTATGTATGTAGATCAGAGTGGAAGGATCTCTACCGACCTGGAAGAAATATGGAAGCAGACCAGGATCCTACATGAGATCAGTAAAGATGATCTTTCATGGAGTTTTAGTGAACTATGGAATAAGTTAACCTCCTGGTTGCCCAATTTCCAATGGTTGAAACAAGTATTCATTGCTCTAATCGTATTAGTAGTGTTAGGAATATTTGTGTGCATGTTGTTTAGATGCCTGCTTTGTTGTGTTACTGTAAATAAAGAAAGTATCTGATGCAAAAGAATTTGCATGGGAAAAGAAAAGGGGGGATTGATTAAGGAGGTATTGGGGAGGCAAGGACAATCCCCAGACAAGGACTGTATATCTCGAAACAAGACACTGGAACTCATGATAAGGAAGCGGCAGGCGGACAGAGAAACGAATGTAAGGACTATAACTCTCGAAACTGGACATTGGAATTCATTATAAAGATACAACAAACGGGAGAATTGGCAACAACCAGCTCTTGCAATTAAGAAACATGCCAATTCAGCAGATTCCTGACCAAAGGTGAAAAGTACACTGTGAGGAAGACTCGGGGTCTTCCTCCCAAAGACCCCTGCCCACGTCCCAAAGACCCCTGCCCACAATTCTTGGAAGGCTCTGCGCAGGCGCAAGGTGCCAAAAGGCTAATTAGCATGAGAAGCGAGGGAAGGCGGGGATAGGTAATGCATATGTATAGGTGCTTGTAGAATATTGATAGATTGATTGTATAAATTCAAGACTGCTTTCTGCTTTGGGTATGCACGATAGGTGGAGAGATCCCCCGTGCATCCAGCGCTGCAATAAAGAATATACCACTTAAAGGAATTTCGGCTTCGATCTTTGAATCAATTTGGCGACCCAGATGGGACAACCTCTCTGCCGGACTGCAGGACCTGCTGGGAACAGGACTCCCTAGGGTACCCCCGGGATTTCCCGGAGGGACTCCTCGACTCACCGGATCACTGCGGAGGCAGACAAGGACCCCATCATTGTAAGTGAGTATATTCTTTATTCTGGTTTGGTTTTCTGGTAGACCGGTCATCTGGAACTGTCTGTAAGTCAGAAGGTGATCTTCTGCGAGGCAGTGTTTGGTATATACTTTGTGGTTATCACTATAAGTACATGTTTGGGGACCTTAAGGAAGGAGCTCGCTTTAAGGTCCATCTGGAATTGTGTTGTCTATTACGGTTTTCTGACTCATGGAGTATGGTATTTAACTCTGGTTCTTGTTACTGCGATTTTGGCTATTTTCCTGGTGGTAATAGTAGGTTCGTGGCATTGTTATAAGAAAGATATCGTTACGGTGTTACACAGTTCGGTTTTCTGACTAATCGCATGTGGAATTTGACTCTGACTATTGTTACTGTGATTTTGGCAATATTGCTGGTAATAGTAGTTTTGTGGCATCGCTACTGAAAGATATTGCGTGCCCGTATTTTTGTGAGTGATACGTTTTGTGATACGCTTTTGTAAGTAACATGTGTATTCTGAAAGTGTAAACTGGAAACTGGGGGGGCAAACAAGCAGTGAAATTTTAAAGAAAAGTGTGTTAGGATGTGTTTTAAGTCACTGGAAGGATATTGGAGGATCTGCCGGTGGAAGTGTGAACAGGAAAACATTGATAAAATATCGTAATCAGTGGTGGCCGCTTTATAAGCTGGAATGTGGAGAAAAGTGGCCCCTAAATGGAACTTTAAACTATAATATTTTGCTACAGTTAATGTTGTTTTTTGAGAAGCAGAACAGGATGAAATGTTGTATACTGATGTTTCAGCATCTTGGTGGGAAAAGGTAGGGAATTAAGTTGGCCCCTGACTGAACCTTTGATGTTGGCATTAGAGAAGTACAGGCTGGAGAAAGATAAAGGAAGTGTTAAAAGGGTTGTTGAAAGTGTTAAAGGTGTTTGAAGTTGAATGAGCAGGGAAAGAGGATGTAGGAATGTTAATAGTTCTGCCTCTGCCCGAGGCAGAGATCTTAAAATCATGGGTGTTAGCCCTTTAGGGCAAAGGGACCATGATCGGTCCGAGAGAGTTGTCACAGAAACAGAAAAGAGGTACACTCTTAAAACAACCTGAGTTCATGTGCGAGCTCAGATTGCTGATGGGACCGTTCAGGGAACTGTGGACAACTGCATTCCCCTGACCGACCCCCACTAAGACCCGAATCATCCTGAAAATCATGACCGGTTAAGTAAATACTAAAACCTGGATGAATTGGGAATTGAGAATATGCTTCCAACAAGGTCTAAAAGAAAGCCCTATGGAATTTTTGGACCAACTCTGAAATGTAATGAAAATAAATAAATAAATAAATAAATAAAACAAAACGGTTTGGACCTGGCTTTGGAGGACAAATTGACTAGCCTTTTCCTAGGGTAATCAACCCCTGATTTCAACAGGAATAACGGGGACCTGGGGAATCTACCCTAGCGGATCCTCCACTGGTTATAATGAAGCTAGGGGAGGAATGGAAGTGAAATTTCTTATTGCTATGGGGCAACGTATTCAGTTCTAAATCAAGCATTAATGCCTTCACAGAATTATTATGTTAGGGTAAAAGGTGTGTCGTGGTTTAACCCGGCCGGCAGCTAAACACCACGCAGCTGTTCGCTCCCCCTCCCCCTCCCTCTCTGGGATGGGGGAGAGAAATGGAAAGTGAAGCCTGTGAGTTGAGATAAAGACAGTTTAATAAGACAAAATAATAATAATAATAATAATAATAATAATAATAATAATAATAATAATAATAATAATAACAACAACAATAATAACAATAATAATAACAATAATAATAATACAATGATGATAATAGTACCACTACTAATAATGTGTACAAACAAGTGATGCACAATGCAATTGCTCACCACCCGCTGACCGATGCCCAGCCTAACCCCGAGCAGTCCGGCCCCCTCCCCCTGGCTAGCCACCCCTATGTATTGTTTAGCCTGACGTCAGATGCTATGGAATACCCCTTTGGCTAGTTTGGGTCACCTGTCCTGGGTCTGTCCCCTCCCAGCTCTTACTGCACCCCCAGCCTGCCTGTTGGCAGGACAGAGCAAGAAGCTGAGATGTCCTTGGCTTGGTATAAGCATTGCTCTGCAACAATTGAAACATCGGGGTGTTATCAGCACTCTTCTCATCCTAAGCCAAAACATAGCATTCTCCCAGCTACTAGGAAGAAAATTAACTCTGTTCTAACTGAAACCAGGACAAGGTGTAACCGAAAAGGCTTATTTTTGTGAACCTTTGAAGTACAAATTAGGGAAACAATGGGGCATACACAGATTTTTATCTATGCCTAGCTCCTCATGGGCACTCTTAGGTAGAGATTTATTAGAGCAAGTAGGAGCAGAAATTGTCTTTGAAAAAGGGAAAATGGAATTAAGAACAGGAGAAGAACAACTAATAAATGTGTTAAGCTTGGCACTAATACAAACTGACCCTAAAAGTGAAATACCTTTAGAGATCACAGATCAAGTATGTCCAGGAGTTTGGGCTACCGAAGTCCCTGGAAGAGCTAAAAATGTGACCTTAATAATTATTAAATTAAAGCCAGGAGAGAAACCCGTTAAGGTTAAGTAATATCCTTTGAGGACAGAAGATAGGAAAGGAATTAAAGAGATAATTGATCAATTTTTACAGTATGGATTATTGATTGAATGCGAATCAGAATCCAATGCACCCATATTGCCAATTAAAAAGGCAGATGAAAAAGCTATAGGCTAGTTCAGGATTTGAGGGCCATAAATAAAATCACTGAGGATATACATCCAGTAGTGGCAAACCCTTATACTTTGCTGACTAAATTAAAGAATAGTCAAGTCTGGTTTACCGTACTGGATTTAAAAGATGCCTTCTTCTGCCTAGGCTTAGCCACAGAAAGCCAAAACCTATTCGCCTTTGAATGGGAAAATCCCGATTCAGGCAGAAAGACGCAGCTTACGTGGACATTACTACCTCAAGGATTCAAGAATAGCCCCACTAATTTTGGAAACCAATTAGCAAGGGAACTCGAAACATGGATACCTCCGGACACTGAAGGTGCTTTGTTACAATATGTAGATGATCTCTTAATAGCTACCGAGACTAAAGGGAGTTGTATTCAATGGACTATAAGTCGTCTTAATTTTCTGGGTTTAAATGGATATCAAGTCTCTTGACAGAAAGTCCAGCTGGCTCAACAAAGTGTGACCTATCTGGGATTTGACATTTCGGAAGGACAACGAGAACTAGGAACTGAACATAAGGAAGTCATTTGCCGGACTCCAGAACCTCAAATGGTAAAGGAGCTACAAACCTTTTTAGGAATGACAGGTTGGTGTCGCCTTTGGATTTATAATTATGGACTATTGGTAAAGCCTCTATGTGAATTGATAAAGATTAACCAGTCAAAGTTAGTCTGGACTGGAGAAGCACAAAAAGTCTTTAAACAACTTAAACAAGAATTGATGATTTTGAAATATCAAGCAATATTGGTAGAACAGGACGACGTGGAAATTGTGATAATTCATATTGTGAATCTAGCCTCTTTTCTTAGTGATGCTCCGGCACAAGCTGTGATTCACGATTGTTTAGAAACTCTAGAGACTGTGTATTCCAGCCGACCAGACCTTAAGGAGGAGCCCATGGAAGACGCGGAAGAAACTTGGTTCACGGATGGGAGCAGTTTTGTTACGCAAAGACAACGTAAAGCTGGATATGCTATAACAACTACTCAGCAGGTAATCGAGTCTAAGCCTTTACCCCCTGGAACATCAGCTCAAAAGGCGGAGATAGTTGCTCTCACGAGAGCATTGGAACTGGCAGCGGGAAAAAGGGTAAATATTTGGACAGATTCTAAATATACATTCGGCGTGGTACATGCTCATGGAGCAATTTGGAAAGAACATGGATTGCTGACCGCTCAGTGAAAACACAAAGTATGCTGAAGAAATTTTAAAATTGTTAGAGGCTGTAGAACAACCAGAAAAGGTAGCTATCATGCATTGTCAGGGACACCAAAAGGGGAACACCGATTTTGAAATTGGAAAATCGATTGGCAGAGGCTAAGCAGGCAGCTGAAATAACTGAGGTGAAGGCATTGTCTTTGATACCAGACGGTAAAATCCAAACTATATCCAAATTATACAAAAGAAGACTTAAAATTAATTGAAGATTTGAAAGGTAAAATGAAACCAGATGGATGAGTATATTTAAAAGATAACCCCATAGTAATACCCTCTAGTTTGACATGGCCCATAGTTCTTACAGAACACAATAAAACGCATTGGGGAGCTGGCACACTGCATAAGAGCCTGAGTCAGACATTAGTGGGACGATATGATAAAACAAGTAACTCAACAATGTAGCATTTGCTTACACAATACCAAGGATAGAATAAAATTTGGAATAATCGGTAAAGGAAATTATTCGGGGCAACAGTGGCAAATTGATTTTTCAGAACTCCCTAGAAAAGGGGGGTATCATTATTTACTGGTTCTGACTGACACGTTTTCAGGAAGGCCTGAAGCCTTTCCCTGTCGAACAACCAAAGCAAGAGAAGTGGTTAAAGTCTTGTTAAATGAAATAATACCATGCTTTGGGATTCTAGTAGCAATGTCTTCTGATAGAGTTTCACATTTTTGTGCACAAGTGGTAGAACAGATAAGTAAGATTCTAAAGATAGATTGGCAACTGCATACTCCTTATAGACCACAGGCAAGTGGACAGGTAGAAAAAATGAACCATTTAATTAAACAATAAATAGCTAAAATTGGATAAGAAGCTGATTTGTCATGGCCTCAATCCCTCCCTTTAGCATTACTTGGAATTAGAGTTAAACCTAGAATAAAAGGAAATTTGAGTCCCTTCAAAATCTTATATGGAAGGCCATAGCAATTTCTATTTAGTGGAGAGGACCTAACGCAGTTAGGATCAGAATATTTATATGCTTATATAACTGAACTTCAGAAACAATTAAATAAAGTACATACATTTGTTTTAGGGACCAGGGCTAGAGGGTTGGATCAACCAATCCACCCCTTTAAGCTCGGGGATTATATATATATAAAGACTTTTTCAGGACAACCCGTGCAGGAAAAATGGAAGGAAAGTGGATGGGACCACACCAAGTATTACTGACAACACACACCGCCATTAAGATTAAGAAGCAAGCAGCTTGGATCCACAATTCAAGGGTGAAGAAGGCCCCGGCGAGGATATGGACCACCACTCCAATTGGACCAACAAAATTACGGTTTTCCAGATCCTAATGATTGCAGGGGTGCGGTTCTCAGATTTGGGGTGGGCAACTTGGGATGAGAACTTACACCTGACCTTAATACAAACAATTTCTCAAGTAACTAATAAGACGAACTGTTGGGTATGCACCCATCTGCCACAGCATGGGAATAAGGGTGTATCGTTAATTGGGATTCCCTTGCCTGCAAACTTATCTTGGACTAATTTGTGGGAAAACACATCCTGGGGTCGTAAATATTAAGCAGTTTTGGAACTAGAAGTGAGTAGCTTCTTGCCGTTAGAATCCTATTATGTGTGTGTACAAAGGTGTAACCCGCCTAAGGGTATAGGAAAACAGCATTGTATGAATACGGATACTACTTATGTGGGAAATCAGACATCTTGTAATTGAACAATTGATATTAGTACGACTAGCGGCTGGGCAAATTCAACCAGCTGGACGGTTCCAGAAGGAAAAGGGTGGTATTGGCTATGCAATGATACAGCCCGTAAGGTCTTGCCTGAGAATTGGAAGGGAACTTGCACTCTTGGAGCGGTAGTCCCCAATATGACAGTACATGATGTAGTGCCTCGAGGTTACTTGAGAAATCATATCCGGAGAATCAGATGAAAAATTAACAATCCATTGGTAGAGAGACACACCCCTTTTCATAGTTTTGTGCGATGGTTTATCCCATGGTTAGGAGTGAGTGAATTGGAAAAGGCAATAGTTAATATTTCTGCAATTATAGAGAAGTTAGAAAACAAAATTCTGGATGCTATAAAGGCTCAACAAGAAGAGATATCTAGTTTATCACAGGTAGTATTCCAAAATCGGATGGCCCTAGACTTGTTACTGGCCACTCAAGGGGGAGTCTGTACAGTAATAAACACAAGTTGTTGTATGTATGTAGATCAGAGTGGAAGGATCTCTACCGACCTGGAAGAAATATGGAAGCAGACCAGGATCCTACATGAGATCAGTAAAGATGATCTTTCATGGAGTTTTAGTGAACTATGGACTAAGTTAACCTCCTGGTTGCCCAATTTCCAATGGTTGAAACAAGTATTCATTGCTCTAATCGTATTAGTAGTGTTAGGAATATTTGTGTGCATGTTGTTTAGATGCCTGCTTTGTTGTGTTACTGTAAATAAAGAAAGTATCTGATGCAAAAGAATTTGCATGGGAAAAGAAAAGGGGGGATTGATTAAGGAGGTATTGGGGAGGCAAGGACAATCCCCAGACAAGGACTGTATATCTCGAAACAAGACACTGGAACTCATGATAAGGAAGCGGCAGGCGGACAGAGAAACGAATGTAAGGACTATAACTCTCGAAACTGGACATTGGAATTCATTATAAAGATACAACAAACGGGAGAATTGGCAACAACCAGCTCTTGCAATTAAGAAACATGCCAATTCAGCAGATTCCTGACCAAAGGTGAAAAGTACACTGTGAGGAAGACTCGGGGTCTTCCTCCCAAAGACCCCTGCCCACGTCCCAAAGACCCCTGCCCACAATTCTTGGAAGGCTCTGCGCAGGCGCAAGGTGCCAAAAGGCTAATTAGCATGAGAAGCGAGGGAAGGCGGGGATAGGTAATGCATATGTATAGGTGCTTGTAGAATATTGATAGATTGATTGTATAAATTCAAGACTGCTTTCTGCTTTGGGTATGCACGATAGGTGGAGAGATCCCCCGTGCATCCAGCGCTGCAATAAAGAATATACCACTTAAAGGAATTTCGGCTTCGATCTTTGAATCAATTTGGCGACCCAGATGGGACAACCTCTCTGCCGGACTGCAGGACCTGCTGGGAACAGGACTCCCTAGGGTACCCCCGGGATTTCCCGGAGGGACTCCTCGACTCACCGGATCACTGCGGAGGCAGACAAGGACCCCATCATTGTAAGTGAGTATATTCTTTATTCTGGTTTGGTTTTCTGGTAGACCGGTCATCTGGAACTGTCTGTAAGTCAGAAGGTGATCTTCTGCGAGGCAGTGTTTGGTATATACTTTGTGGTTATCACTATAAGTACATGTTTGGGGACCTTAAGGAAGGAGCTCGCTTTAAGGTCCATCTGGAATTGTGTTGTCTATTACGGTTTTCTGACTCATGGAGTATGGTATTTAACTCTGGTTCTTGTTACTGCGATTTTGGCTATTTTCCTGGTGGTAATAGTAGGTTCGTGGCATTGTTATAAGAAAGATATCGTTACGGTGTTACACAGTTCGGTTTTCTGACTAATCGCATGTGGAATTTGACTCTGACTATTGTTACTGTGATTTTGGCAATATTGCTGGTAATAGTAGTTTTGTGGCATCGCTACTGAAAGATATTGCGTGCCCGTATTTTTGTGAGTGATACGTTTTGTGATACGCTTTTGTAAGTAACATGTGTATTCTGAAAGTGTAAACTGGAAACTGGGGGGGCAAACAAGCAGTGAAATTTTAAAGAAAAGTGTGTTAGGATGTGTTTTAAGTCACTGGAAGGATATTGGAGGATCTGCCGGTGGAAGTGTGAACAGGAAAACATTGATAAAATATCGTAATCAGTGGTGGCCGCTTTATAAGCTGGAATGTGGAGAAAAGTGGCCCCTAAATGGAACTTTAAACTATAATATTTTGCTACAGTTAATGTTGTTTTTTGAGAAGCAGAACAGGATGAAATGTTGTATACTGATGTTTCAGCATCTTGGTGGGAAAAGGTAGGGAATTAAGTTGGCCCCTGACTGAACCTTTGATGTTGGCATTAGAGAAGTACAGGCTGGAGAAAGATAAAGGAAGTGTTAAAAGGGTTGTTGAAAGTGTTAAAGGTGTTTGAAGTTGAATGAGCAGGGAAAGAGGATGTAGGAATGTTAATAGTTCTGCCTCTGCCCGAGGCAGAGATCTTAAAATCATGGGTGTTAGCCCTTTAGGGCAAAGGGACCATGATCGGTCCGAGAGAGTTGTCACAGAAACAGAAAAGAGGTACACTCTTAAAACAACCTGAGTTCATGTGCGAGCTCAGATTGCTGATGGGACCGTTCAGGGAACTGTGGACAACTGCATTCCCCTGACCGACCCCCACTAAGACCCGAATCATCCTGAAAATCATGACCGGTTAAGTAAATACTAAAACCTGGATGAATTGGGAATTGAGAATATGCTTCCAACAAGGTCTAAAAGAAAGCCCTATGGAATTTTTGGACCAACTCTGAAATGTAATGAAAATAAATAAATAAATAAATAAATAAAACAAAACGGTTTGGACCTGGCTTTGGAGGACAAATTGACTAGCCTTTTCCTAGGGTAATCAACCCCTGATTTCAACAGGAATAACGGGGACCTGGGGAATCTACCCTAGCGGATCCTCCACTGGTTATAATGAAGCTAGGGGAGGAATGGAAGTGAAATTTCTTATTGCTATGGGGCAACGTATTCAGTTCTAAATCAAGCATTAATGCCTTCACAGAATTATTATGTTAGGGTAAAAGGTGTGTCGTGGTTTAACCCGGCCGGCAGCTAAACACCACGCAGCTGTTCGCTCCCCCTCCCCCTCCCTCTCTGGGATGGGGGAGAGAAATGGAAAGTGAAGCCTGTGAGTTGAGATAAAGACAGTTTAATAAGACAAAATAATAATAATAATAATAATAATAATAATAATAATAATAATAATAATAATAATAATAACAACAACAATAATAACAATAATAATAACAATAATAATAATACAATGATGATAATAGTACCACTACTAATAATGTGTACAAACAAGTGATGCACAATGCAATTGCTCACCACCCGCTGACCGATGCCCAGCCTAACCCCGAGCAGTCCGGCCCCCTCCCCCTGGCTAGCCACCCCTATGTATTGTTTAGCCTGACGTCAGATGCTATGGAATACCCCTTTGGCTAGTTTGGGTCACCTGTCCTGGGTCTGTCCCCTCCCAGCTCTTACTGCACCCCCAGCCTGCCTGTTGGCAGGACAGAGCAAGAAGCTGAGATGTCCTTGGCTTGGTATAAGCATTGCTCTGCAACAATTGAAACATCGGGGTGTTATCAGCACTCTTCTCATCCTAAGCCAAAACATAGCATTCTCCCAGCTACTAGGAAGAAAATTAACTCTGTTCTAACTGAAACCAGGACAAGGTGTAACCGAAAAGGCTTATTTTTGTGAACCTTTGAAGTACAAATTAGGGAAACAATGGGGCATACACAGATTTTTATCTATGCCTAGCTCCTCATGGGCACTCTTAGGTAGAGATTTATTAGAGCAAGTAGGAGCAGAAATTGTCTTTGAAAAAGGGAAAATGGAATTAAGAACAGGAGAAGAACAACTAATAAATGTGTTAAGCTTGGCACTAATACAAACTGACCCTAAAAGTGAAATACCTTTAGAGATCACAGATCAAGTATGTCCAGGAGTTTGGGCTACCGAAGTCCCTGGAAGAGCTAAAAATGTGACCTTAATAATTATTAAATTAAAGCCAGGAGAGAAACCCGTTAAGGTTAAGTAATATCCTTTGAGGACAGAAGATAGGAAAGGAATTAAAGAGATAATTGATCAATTTTTACAGTATGGATTATTGATTGAATGCGAATCAGAATCCAATGCACCCATATTGCCAATTAAAAAGGCAGATGAAAAAGCTATAGGCTAGTTCAGGATTTGAGGGCCATAAATAAAATCACTGAGGATATACATCCAGTAGTGGCAAACCCTTATACTTTGCTGACTAAATTAAAGAATAGTCAAGTCTGGTTTACCGTACTGGATTTAAAAGATGCCTTCTTCTGCCTAGGCTTAGCCACAGAAAGCCAAAACCTATTCGCCTTTGAATGGGAAAATCCCGATTCAGGCAGAAAGACGCAGCTTACGTGGACATTACTACCTCAAGGATTCAAGAATAGCCCCACTAATTTTGGAAACCAATTAGCAAGGGAACTCGAAACATGGATACCTCCGGACACTGAAGGTGCTTTGTTACAATATGTAGATGATCTCTTAATAGCTACCGAGACTAAAGGGAGTTGTATTCAATGGACTATAAGTCGTCTTAATTTTCTGGGTTTAAATGGATATCAAGTCTCTTGACAGAAAGTCCAGCTGGCTCAACAAAGTGTGACCTATCTGGGATTTGACATTTCGGAAGGACAACGAGAACTAGGAACTGAACATAAGGAAGTCATTTGCCGGACTCCAGAACCTCAAATGGTAAAGGAGCTACAAACCTTTTTAGGAATGACAGGTTGGTGTCGCCTTTGGATTTATAATTATGGACTATTGGTAAAGCCTCTATGTGAATTGATAAAGATTAACCAGTCAAAGTTAGTCTGGACTGGAGAAGCACAAAAAGTCTTTAAACAACTTAAACAAGAATTGATGATTTTGAAATATCAAGCAATATTGGTAGAACAGGACGACGTGGAAATTGTGATAATTCATATTGTGAATCTAGCCTCTTTTCTTAGTGATGCTCCGGCACAAGCTGTGATTCACGATTGTTTAGAAACTCTAGAGACTGTGTATTCCAGCCGACCAGACCTTAAGGAGGAGCCCATGGAAGACGCGGAAGAAACTTGGTTCACGGATGGGAGCAGTTTTGTTACGCAAAGACAACGTAAAGCTGGATATGCTATAACAACTACTCAGCAGGTAATCGAGTCTAAGCCTTTACCCCCTGGAACATCAGCTCAAAAGGCGGAGATAGTTGCTCTCACGAGAGCATTGGAACTGGCAGCGGGAAAAAGGGTAAATATTTGGACAGATTCTAAATATACATTCGGCGTGGTACATGCTCATGGAGCAATTTGGAAAGAACATGGATTGCTGACCGCTCAGTGAAAACACAAAGTATGCTGAAGAAATTTTAAAATTGTTAGAGGCTGTAGAACAACCAGAAAAGGTAGCTATCATGCATTGTCAGGGACACCAAAAGGGGAACACCGATTTTGAAATTGGAAAATCGATTGGCAGAGGCTAAGCAGGCAGCTGAAATAACTGAGGTGAAGGCATTGTCTTTGATACCAGACGGTAAAATCCAAACTATATCCAAATTATACAAAAGAAGACTTAAAATTAATTGAAGATTTGAAAGGTAAAATGAAACCAGATGGATGAGTATATTTAAAAGATAACCCCATAGTAATACCCTCTAGTTTGACATGGCCCATAGTTCTTACAGAACACAATAAAACGCATTGGGGAGCTGGCACACTGCATAAGAGCCTGAGTCAGACATTAGTGGGACGATATGATAAAACAAGTAACTCAACAATGTAGCATTTGCTTACACAATACCAAGGATAGAATAAAATTTGGAATAATCGGTAAAGGAAATTATTCGGGGCAACAGTGGCAAATTGATTTTTCAGAACTCCCTAGAAAAGGGGGGTATCATTATTTACTGGTTCTGACTGACACGTTTTCAGGAAGGCCTGAAGCCTTTCCCTGTCGAACAACCAAAGCAAGAGAAGTGGTTAAAGTCTTGTTAAATGAAATAATACCATGCTTTGGGATTCTAGTAGCAATGTCTTCTGATAGAGTTTCACATTTTTGTGCACAAGTGGTAGAACAGATAAGTAAGATTCTAAAGATAGATTGGCAACTGCATACTCCTTATAGACCACAGGCAAGTGGACAGGTAGAAAAAATGAACCATTTAATTAAACAATAAATAGCTAAAATTGGATAAGAAGCTGATTTGTCATGGCCTCAATCCCTCCCTTTAGCATTACTTGGAATTAGAGTTAAACCTAGAATAAAAGGAAATTTGAGTCCCTTCAAAATCTTATATGGAAGGCCATAGCAATTTCTATTTAGTGGAGAGGACCTAACGCAGTTAGGATCAGAATATTTATATGCTTATATAACTGAACTTCAGAAACAATTAAATAAAGTACATACATTTGTTTTAGGGACCAGGGCTAGAGGGTTGGATCAACCAATCCACCCCTTTAAGCTCGGGGATTATATATATATAAAGACTTTTTCAGGACAACCCGTGCAGGAAAAATGGAAGGAAAGTGGATGGGACCACACCAAGTATTACTGACAACACACACCGCCATTAAGATTAAGAAGCAAGCAGCTTGGATCCACAATTCAAGGGTGAAGAAGGCCCCGGCGAGGATATGGACCACCACTCCAATTGGACCAACAAAATTACGGTTTTCCAGATCCTAATGATTGCAGGGGTGCGGTTCTCGGATTTGGGGTGGGCAACTTGGGATGAGAACTTACACCTGACCTTAATACAAACAATTTCTCAAGTAACTAATAAGACGAACTGTTGGGTATGCACCCATCTGCCACAGCATGGGAATAAGGGTGTATCGTTAATTGGGATTCCCTTGCCTGCAAACTTATCTTGGACTAATTTGTGGGAAAACACATCTTGGGGTCGAAAATATTAAGCAGTTTTGGAACTAGAAGTGAGTAGCTTCTTGCCGTTAGAATCCTATTATGTGTGTGTACAAAGGTGTAACCCGCCTAAGGGTATAGGAAAACAGCATTGTATAAATACGGATACTACTTATGTGGGAAATCAGACATCTTGTAATTGAACAATTGATATTAGTACGACTAGCGGCTGGGCAAATTCAACCAGCTGGACGGTTCCAGAAGGAAAAGGGTGGTATTGGCTATGCAGTGATACAGCCCGTAAGGTCTTGCCTGAGAATTGGAAGGGAACTTGCACTCTTGGAGCGGTAGTCCCCAATATGACAGTACATGATGTAGTGCCTCGAGGTTACTTGAGAAATCATATCCGGAGAATCAGATGAAAAATTAACAATCCATTGGTAGAGAGACACACCCCTTTTCATAGTTTTGTGCGATGGTTTATCCCATGGTTAGGAGTGAGTGAATTGGAAAAGGCAATAGTTAATATTTCTGCAATTATAGAGAAGTTAGAAAACAAAATTCTGGATGCTATAAAGGCTCAACAAGAAGAGATATCTAGTTTATCACAGGTAGTATTCCAAAATCGGATGGCCCTAGACTTGTTACTGGCCACTCAAGGGGGAGTCTGTACAGTAATAAACACAAGTTGTTGTATGTATGTAGATCAGAGTGGAAGGATCTCTACCGACCTGGAAGAAATATGGAAGCAGACCAGGATCCTACATGAGATCAGTAAAGATGATCTTTCATGGAGTTTTAGTGAACTATGGACTAAGTTAACCTCCTGGTTGCCCAATTTCCAATGGTTGAAACAAGTATTCATTGCTCTAATCGTATTAGTAGTGTTAGGAATATTTGTGTGCATGTTGTTTAGATGCCTGCTTTGTTGTGTTACTGTAAATAAAGAAAGTATCTGATGCAAAAGAATTTGCATGGGAAAAGAAAAGGGGGGATTGATTAAGGAGGTATTGGGGAGGCAAGGACAATCCCCAGACAAGGACTGTATATCTCGAAACAAGACACTGGAACTCATGATAAGGAAGCGGCAGGCGGACAGAGAAACGAATGTAAGGACTATAACTCTCGAAACTGGACATTGGAATTCATTATAAAGATACAACAAACGGGAGAATTGGCAACAACCAGCTCTTGCAATTAAGAAACATGCCAATTCAGCAGATTCCTGACCAAAGGTGAAAAGTACACTGTGAGGAAGACTCGGGGTCTTCCTCCCAAAGACCCCTGCCCACGTCCCAAAGACCCCTGCCCACAATTCTTGGAAGGCTCTGCGCAGGCGCAAGGTGCCAAAAGGCTAATTAGCATGAGAAGCGAGGGAAGGCGGGGATAGGTAATGCATATGTATAGGTGCTTGTAGAATATTGATAGATTGATTGTATAAATTCAAGACTGCTTTCTGCTTTGGGTATGCACGATAGGTGGAGAGATCCCCCGTGCATCCAGCGCTGCAATAAAGAATATACCACTTAAAGGAATTTCGGCTTCGATCTTTGAATCAATTTGGCGACCCAGATGGGACAACCTCTCTGCCGGACTGCAGGACCTGCTGGGAACAGGACTCCCTAGGGTACCCCCGGGATTTCCCGGAGGGACTCCTCGACTCACCGGATCACTGCGGAGTCAGACAAGGACCCCATCATTGTAAGTGAGTATATTCTTTATTCTGGTTTGGTTTTCTGGTAGACCGGTCATCTGGAACTGTCTGTAAGTCAGAAGGTGATCTTCTGCGAGGCAGTGTTTGGTATATACTTTGTGGTTATCACTATAAGTACATGTTTGGGGACCTTAAGGAAGGAGCTCGCTTTAAGGTCCATCTGGAATTGTGTTGTCTATTACGGTTTTCTGACTCATGGAGTATGGTATTTAACTCTGGTTATTGTTACTGCGATTTTGGCTATTTTCCTGGTGGTAATAGTAGGTTCGTGGCATTGTTATAAGAAAGATATCGTTACGGTGTTACACAGTTCGGTTTTCTGACTTATCGCATGTGGAATTTGACTCTGACTATTGTTACTGTGATTTTGGCAATATTGCTGGTAATAGTAGTTTTGTGACATCGCTACTGAAAGATATTGCGTGCCCGTATTTTTGTGAGTGATACGTTTTGTGATACGCTTTTGTAAGTAACGTGTGTATTCTGAAAGTGTAAACTGGAAACTGGGGGGGCAAACAAGCAGTGAAATTTTAAAGAAAAGTGTGTTAGGATGTGTTTTAAGTCACTGGAAGGATATTGGAGGATCTGCCGGTGGAAGTGTGAACAGGAAAACATTGATAAAATATCGTAATCAATGGTGGCCGCTTTATAAGCTGGAATGTGGAGAAAAGTGGCCCCTAAATGGAACTTTAAACTATAATATTTTGCTACAGTTAATGTTGTTTTTTGAGAAGCAGAACAGGATGAAATGTTGTATACTGATGTTTCAGCATCTTGGTGGGAAAAGGTAGGGAATTAAGTTGGCCCCTGACTGAACCTTTGATGTTGGCATTAGAGAAGTACAGGCTGGAGAAAGATAAAGGAAGTGTTAAAAGGGTTGTTGAAAGTGTTAAAGGTGTTTGAAGTTGAATGAGCAGGGAAAGAGGATGTAGGAATGTTAATAGTTCTGCCTCTGCCCGAGGCAGAGATCTTAAAATCATGGGTGTTAGCCCTTTAGGGCAAAGGGACCATGATCGGTCCGAGAGAGTTGTCACAGAAACAGAAAAGAGGTACACTCTTAAAACAACCTGAGTTCATGTGCGAGCTCAGATTGCTGATGGGACCGTTCAGGGAACTGTGGACAACTGCATTCCCCTGACCGACCCCCACTAAGACCCGAATCATCCTGAAAATCATGAACGGTTAAGTAAATACTAAAACCTGGATGAATTGGGAATTGAGAATATGCTTCCAACAAGGTCTAAAAGAAAGCCCTATGGAATTTTTGGACCAACTCTGAAATGTAATGAAAATAAATAAATAAATAAATAAATAAATAAATAAATAAATAAATAAAACAAAACGGTTTGGACCTGGCTTTGGAGGACAAATTGACTAGCCTTTTCCTAGGGTAATCAACCCCTGATTTCAACAGGAATAACGGGGACCTGGGGAATCTACCCTAGCGGATCCTCCACTGGTTATAATGAAGCTAGGGGAGGAATGGAAGTGAAATTTCTTATTGCTATGGGGCAACGTATTCAGTTCTAAATCAAGCATTAATGCCTTCACAGAATTATTATGTTAGGGTAAAAGGTGTGTCGTGGTTTAACCCGGCCGGCAGCTAAACACCACGCAGCTGTTCGCTCCTCCTCCCCCTCCCTCTCTGGGATGGGGGAGAGAAATGGAAAGTGAAGCCTGTGAGTTGAGATAAAGACAGTTTAATAAGACAAAATAATAATAATAATAATAATAATAATAACAATAATAATAATAATAATAATAATAATAATAATAATAATAATAATAATAATAATAATAATAATAACAATAATAATAATACAATGATGATAATAGTACCACTACTAATAATGTGTACAAACAAGTGATGCACAATGCAATTGCTCACCACCCGCTGACCGATGCCCAGCCTAACCCCGAGCAGTCCGGCCCCCTCCCCCTGGCTAGCCACCCCTATGTATTGTTTAGCCTGACGTCAGATGCTATGGAATACCCCTTTGGCTAGTTTGGGTCACCTGTCCTGGGTCTGTCCCCTCCCAGCTCTTACTGCACCCCCAGCCTGCCTGTTGGCAGGACAGAGCAAGAAGCTGAGATGTCCTTGGCTTGGTATAAGCATTGCTCTGCAACAATTGAAACATCGGGGTGTTATCAGCACTCTTCTCATCCTAAGCCAAAACATAGCATTCTCCCAGCTACTAGGAAGAAAATTAACTCTGTTCTAACTGAAACCAGGACAAGGTGTAACCGAAAAGGCTTATTTTTGTGAACCTTTGAAGTACAAATTAGGGAAACAATGGGGCATACACAGATTTTTATCTATGCCTAGCTCCTCATGGGCACTCTTAGGTAGAGATTTATTAGAGCAAGTAGGAGTAGAAATTGTCTTTGAAAAAGGGAAAATGGAATTAAGAACAGGAGAAGAACAACTAATAAATGTGTTAAGCTTGGCACTAATACAAACTGACCCTAAAAGTGAAATACCTTTAGAGATCACAGATCAAGTATGTCCAGGAGTTTGGGCTACCGAAGTCCCTGGAAGAGCTAAAAATGTGACCTTAATAATTATTAAATTAAAGCCAGGAGAGAAACCCGTTAAGGTTAAGTAATATCCTTTGAGGACAGAAGATAGGAAAGGAATTAAAGAGATAATTGATCAATTTTTACAGTATGGATTATTGATTGAATGCGAATCAGAATCCAATGCACCCATATTGCCAATTAAAAAGGCAGATGAAAAAGCTATAGGCTAGTTCAGGATTTGAGGGCCATAAATAAAATCACTGAGGATATACATCCAGTAGTGGCAAACCCTTATACTTTGCTGACTAAATTAAAGAATAGTCAAGTCTGGTTTACCGTACTGGATTTAAAAGATGCCTTCTTCTGCCTAGGCTTAGCCACAGAAAGCCAAAACCTATTCGCCTTTGAATGGGAAAATCCCGATTCAGGCAGAAAGACGCAGCTTACGTGGACATTACTACCTCAAGGATTCAAGAATAGCCCCACTAATTTTGGAAACCAATTAGCAAGGGAACTCGAAACATGGATACCTCCGGACACTGAAGGTGCTTTGTTACAATATGTAGATGATCTCTTAATAGCTACCGAGACTAAAGGGAGTTGGATTCAATGGACTATAAGTCGTCTTAATTTTCTGGGTTTAAATGGATATCAAGTCTCTTGACAGAAAGTCCAGCTGGCTCAACAAAGTGTGACCTATCTGGGATTTGACATTTCGGAAGGACAACGAGAACTAGGAACTGAACATAAGGAAGTCATTTGCCGGACTCCAGAACCTCAAATGGTAAAGGAGCTACAAACCTTTTTAGGAATGACAGGTTGGTGTCGCCTTTGGATTTATAATTATGGACTATTGGTAAAGCCTCTATGTGAATTGATAAAGATTAACCAGTCAAAGTTAGTCTGGACTGGAGAAGCACAAAAAGTCTTTAAACAACTTAAACAAGAATTGATGATTTTGAAATATCAAGCAATATTGGTAGAACAGGACGACGTGGAAATTGTGATAATTCATATTGTGAATCTAGCCTCTTTTCTTAGTGATGCTCCGGCACAAGCTGTGATTCACGATTGTTTAGAAACTCTAGAGACTGTGTATTCCAGCCGACCAGACCTTAAGGAGGAGCCCATGGAAGACGCGGAAGAAACTTGGTTCACGGATGGGAGCAGTTTTGTTACGCAAAGACAACGTAAAGCTGGATATGCTATAACAACTACTCAGCAGGTAATCGAGTCTAAGCCTTTACCCCCTGGAACATCAGCTCAAAAGGCGGAGATAGTTGCTCTCACGAGAGCATTGGAACTGGCAGCGGGAAAAAGGGTAAATATTTGGACAGATTCTAAATATACATTCGGCGTGGTACATGCTCATGGAGCAATTTGGAAAGAACATGGATTGCTGACCGCTCAGTGAAAACACAAAGTATGCTGAAGAAATTTTAAAATTGTTAGAGGCTGTAGAACAACCAGAAAAGGTAGCTATCATGCATTGTCAGGGACACCAAAAGGGGAACACCGATTTTGAAATTGGAAAATCGATTGGCAGAGGCTAAGCAGGCAGCTGAAATAACTGAGGTGAAGGCATTGTCTTTGATACCAGACGGTAAAATCCAAACTATATCCAAATTATACAAAAGAAGACTTAAAATTAATTGAAGATTTGAAAGGTAAAATGAAACCAGATGGATGAGTATATTTAAAAGATAACCCCATAGTAATACCCTCTAGTTTGACATGGCCCATAGTTCTTACAGAACACAATAAAACGCATTGGGGAGCTGGCACACTGCATAAGAGCCTGAGTCAGACATTAGTGGGACGATATGATAAAACAAGTAACTCAACAATGTAGCATTTGCTTACACAATACCAAGGATAGAATAAAATTTGGAATAATCGGTAAAGGAAATTATTTGGGGCAACAGTGGCAAATTGATTTTTCAGAACTCCCTAGAAAAGGGGGGTATCATTATTTACTGGTTCTGACTGACACGTTTTCAGGAAGGCCTGAAGCCTTTCCCTGTCGAACAACCAAAGCAAGAGAAGTGGTTAAAGTCTTGTTAAATGAAATAATACCATGCTTTGGGATTCTAGTAGCAATGTCTTCTGATAGAGTTTCACATTTTTGTGCACAAGTGGTAGAACAGATAAGTAAGATTCTAAAGATAGATTGGCAACTGCATACTCCTTATAGACCACAGGCAAGTGGACAGGTAGAAAAAATGAACCATTTAATTAAACAATAAATAGCTAAAATTGGATAAGAAGCTGATTTGTCATGGCCTCAATCCCTCCCTTTAGCATTACTTGGAATTAGAGTTAAACCTAGAATAAAAGGAAATTTGAGTCCCTTCAAAATCTTATATGGAAGGCCATAGCAATTTCTATTTAGTGGAGAGGACCTAACGCAGTTAGGATCAGAATATTTATATGCTTATATAACTGAACTTCAGAAACAATTAAATAAAGTACATACATTTGTTTTAGGGACCAGGGCTAGAGGGTTGGATCAACCAATCCACCCCTTTAAGCTCGGGGATTATATATATATAAAGACTTTTTCAGGACAACCCGTGCAGGAAAAATGGAAGGAAAGTGGATGGGACCACACCAAGTATTACTGACAACACACACCGCCATTAAGATTAAGAAGCAAGCAGCTTGGATCCACAATTCAAGGGTGAAGAAGGCCCCGGCGAGGATATGGACCACCACTCCAATTGGACCAACAAAATTACGGTTTTCCAGATCCTAATGATTGCAGGGGTGCGGTTCTCGGATTTGGGGTGGGCAACTTGGGATGAGAACTTACACCTGACCTTAATACAAACAATTTCTCAAGTAACTAATAAGACGAACTGTTGGGTATGCACCCATCTGCCACAGCATGGGAATAAGGGTGTATCGTTAATTGGGATTCCCTTGCCTGCAAACTTATCTTGGACTAATTTGTGGGAAAACACATCTTGGGGTCGAAAATATTAAGCAGTTCTGGAACTAGAAGTGAGTAGCTTCTTGCCGTTAGAATCCTATTATGTGTGTGTACAAAGGTGTAACCCGCCTAAGGGTATAGGAAAACAGCATTGTATAAATACGGATACTACTTATGTGGGAAATCAGACATCTTGTAATTGAACAATTGATATTAGTACGACTAGCGGCTGGGCAAATTCAACCAGCTGGACGGTTCCAGAAGGAAAAGGGTGGTATTGGCTATGCAGTGATACAGCCCGTAAGGTCTTGCCTGAGAATTGGAAGGGAACTTGCACTCTTGGAGCGGTAGTCCCCAATATGACAGTACATGATGTAGTGCCTCGAGGTTACTTGAGAAATCATATCCGGAGAATCAGATGAAAAATTAACAATCCATTGGTAGAGAGACACACCCCTTTTCATAGTTTTGTGCGATGGTTTATCCCATGGTTAGGAGTGAGTGAATTGGAAAAGGCAATAGTTAATATTTCTGCAATTATAGAGAAGTTAGAAAACAAAATTCTGGATGCTATAAAGGCTCAACAAGAAGAGATATCTAGTTTATCACAGGTAGTATTCCAAAATCGGATGGCCCTAGACTTGTTACTGGCCACTCAAGGGGGAGTCTGTACAGTAATAAACACAAGTTGTTGTATGTATGTAGATCAGAGTGGAAGGATCTCTACCGACCTGGAAGAAATATGGAAGCAGACCAGGATCCTACATGAGATCAGTAAAGATGATCTTTCATGGAGTTTTAGTGAACTATGGACTAAGTTAACCTCCTGGTTGCCCAATTTCCAATGGTTGAAACAAGTATTCATTGCTCTAATCGTATTAGTAGTGTTAGGAATATTTGTGTGCATGTTGTTTAGATGCCTGCTTTGTTGTGTTACTGTAAATAAAGAAAGTATCTGATGCAAAAGAATTTGCATGGGAAAAGAAAAGGGGGGATTGATTAAGGAGGTATTGGGGAGGCAAGGACAATCCCCAGACAAGGACTGTATATCTCGAAACAAGACACTGGAACTCATGATAAGGAAGCGGCAGGCGGACAGAGAAACGAATGTAAGGACTATAACTCTCGAAACTGGACATTGGAATTCATTATAAAGATACAACAAACGGGAGAATTGGCAACAACCAGCTCTTGCAATTAAGAAACATGCCAATTCAGCAGATTCCTGACCAAAGGTGAAAAGTACACTGTGAGGAAGACTCGGGGTCTTCCTCCCAAAGACCCCTGCCCACGTCCCAAAGACCCCTGCCCACAATTCTTGGAAGGCTCTGCGCAGGCGCAAGGTGCCAAAAGGCTAATTAGCATGAGAAGCGAGGGAAGGCGGGGATAGGTAATGCATATGTATAGGTGCTTGTAGAATATTGATAGATTGATTGTATAAATTCAAGACTGCTTTCTGCTTTGGGTATGCACGATAGGTGGAGAGATCCCCCGTGCATCCAGCGCTGCAATAAAGAATATACCACTTAAAGGAATTTCGGCTTCGATCTTTGAATCAATTTGGCGACCCAGATGGGACAACCTCTCTGCCGGACTGCAGGACCTGCTGGGAACAGGACTCCCTAGGGTACCCCCGGGATTTCCCGGAGGGACTCCTCGACTCACCGGATCACTGCGGAGGCAGACAAGGACCCCATCATTGTAAGTGAGTATATTCTTTATTCTGGTTTGGTTTTCTGGTAGACCGGTCATCTGGAACTGTCTGTAAGTCAGAAGGTGATCTTCTGCGAGGCAGTGTTTGGTATATACTTTGTGGTTATCACTATAAGTACATGTTTGGGGACCTTAAGGAAGGAGCTCGCTTTAAGGTCCATCTGGAATTGTGTTGTCTATTACGGTTTTCTGACTCATGGAGTATGGTATTTAACTCTGGTTATTGTTACTGCGATTTTGGCTATTTTCCTGGTGGTAATAGTAGGTTCGTGGCATTGTTATAAGAAAGATATCGTTACGGTGTTACACAGTTCGGTTTTCTGACTAATCGCATGTGGAATTTGACTCTGACTATTGTTACTGTGATTTTGGCAATATTGCTGGTAATAGTAGTTTTGTGGCATCGCTACTGAAAGATATTGCGTGCCCGTATTTTTGTGAGTGATACGTTTTGTGATACGCTTTTGTAAGTAACATGTGTATTCTGAAAGTGTAAACTGGAAACTGGGGGGGGCAAACAAGCAGTGAAATTTTAAAGAAAAGTGTGTTAGGATGTGTTTTAAGTCACTGGAAGGATATTGGAGGATCTGCCGGTGGAAGTGTGAACAGGAAAACATTGATAAAATATCGTAATCAGTGGTGGCCGCTTTATAAGCTGGAATGTGGAGAAAAGTGGCCCCTAAATGGAACTTTAAACTATAATATTTTGCTACAGTTAATGTTGTTTTTTGAGAAGCAGAACAGGATGAAATGTTGTATACTGATGTTTCAGCATCTTGGTGGGAAAAGGTAGGGAATTAAGTTGGCCCCTGACTGAACCTTTGATGTTGGCATTAGAGAAGTACAGGCTGGAGAAAGATAAAGGAAGTGTTAAAAGGGTTGTTGAAAGTGTTAAAGGTGTTTGAAGTTGAATGAGCAGGGAAAGAGGATGTAGGAATGTTAATAGTTCTGCCTCTGCCCGAGGCAGAGATCTTAAAATCATGGGTGTTAGCCCTTTAGGGCAAAGGGACCGTGATCGGTCCGAGAGAGTTGTCACAGAAACAGAAAAGAGGTACACTCTTAAAACAACCTGAGTTCATGTGCGAGCTCAGATTGCTGATGGGACCGTTCAGGGAACTGTGGACAACTGCATTCCCCTGACCGACCCCCACTAAGACCCGAATCATCCTGAAAATCATGAACGGTTAAGTAAATACTAAAACCTGGATGAATTGGGAATTGAGAATATGCTTCCAACAAGGTCTAAAAGAAAGCCCTATGGAATTTTTGGACCAACTCTGAAATGTAATGAAAATAAATAAATAAATAAATAAATAAAACAAAACGGTTTGGACCTGGCTTTGGAGGACAAATTGACTAGCCTTTTCCTAGGGTAATCAACCCCTGATTTCAACAGGAATAACGGGGACCTGGGGAATCTACCCTAGCGGATCCTCCACTGGTTATAATGAAGCTAGGGGAGGAATGGAAGTGAAATTTCTTATTGCTATGGGGCAACGTATTCAGTTCTAAATCAAGCATTAATGCCTTCACAGAATTATTATGTTAGGGTAAAAGGTGTGTCGTGGTTTAACCCGGCCGGCAGCTAAACACCACGCAGCTGTTCGCTCCCCCTCCCCCTCCCTCTCTGGGATGGGGGAGAGAAATGGAAAGTGAAGCCTGTGAGTTGAGATAAAGACAGTTTAATAAGACAAAATAATAATAATAATAATAATAATAATAATAATAATAATAATAATAATAATAATAATAATAATAACAACAACAATAATAACAATAATAATAACAATAATAATAATACAATGATGATAATAGTACCACTACTAATAATGTGTACAAACAAGTGATGCACAATGCAATTGCTCACCACCCGCTGACCGATGCCCAGCCTAACCCCGAGCAGTCCGGCCCCCTCCCCCTGGCTAGCCACCCCTATGTATTGTTTAGCCTGACGTCAGATGCTATGGAATACCCCTTTGGCTAGTTTGGGTCACCTGTCCTGGGTCTGTCCCCTCCCAGCTCTTACTGCACCCCCAGCCTGCCTGTTGGCAGGACAGAGCAAGAAGCTGAGATGTCCTTGGCTTGGTATAAGCATTGCTCTGCAACAATTGAAACATCGGGGTGTTATCAGCACTCTTCTCATCCTAAGCCAAAACATAGCATTCTCCCAGCTACTAGGAAGAAAATTAACTCTGTTCTAACTGAAACCAGGACAAGGTGTAACCGAAAAGGCTTATTTTTGTGAACCTTTGAAGTACAAATTAGGGAAACAATGGGGCATACACAGATTTTTATCTATGCCTAGCTCCTCATGGGCACTCTTAGGTAGAGATTTATTAGAGCAAGTAGGAGCAGAAATTGTCTTTGAAAAAGGGAAAATGGAATTAAGAACAGGAGAAGAACAACTAATAAATGTGTTAAGCTTGGCACTAATACAAACTGACCCTAAAAGTGAAATACCTTTAGAGATCACAGATCAAGTATGTCCAGGAGTTTGGGCTACCGAAGTCCCTGGAAGAGCTAAAAATGTGACCTTAATAATTATTAAATTAAAGCCAGGAGAGAAACCCGTTAAGGTTAAGTAATATCCTTTGAGGACAGAAGATAGGAAAGGAATTAAAGAGATAATTGATCAATTTTTACAGTATGGATTATTGATTGAATGCGAATCAGAATCCAATGCACCCATATTGCCAATTAAAAAGGCAGATGAAAAAGCTATAGGCTAGTTCAGGATTTGAGGGCCATAAATAAAATCACTGAGGATATACATCCAGTAGTGGCAAACCCTTATACTTTGCTGACTAAATTAAAGAATAGTCAAGTCTGGTTTACCGTACTGGATTTAAAAGATGCCTTCTTCTGCCTAGGCTTAGCCACAGAAAGCCAAAACCTATTCGCCTTTGAATGGGAAAATCCCGATTCAGGCAGAAAGACGCAGCTTACGTGGACATTACTACCTCAAGGATTCAAGAATAGCCCCACTAATTTTGGAAACCAATTAGCAAGGGAACTCGAAACATGGATACCTCCGGACACTGAAGGTGCTTTGTTACAATATGTAGATGATCTCTTAATAGCTACCGAGACTAAAGGGAGTTGGATTCAATGGACTATAAGTCGTCTTAATTTTCTGGGTTTAAATGGATATCAAGTCTCTTGACAGAAAGTCCAGCTGGCTCAACAAAGTGTGACCTATCTGGGATTTGACATTTCGGAAGGACAACGAGAACTAGGAACTGAACATAAGGAAGTCATTTGCCGGACTCCAGAACCTCAAATGGTAAAGGAGCTACAAACCTTTTTAGGAATGACAGGTTGGTGTCGCCTTTGGATTTATAATTATGGACTATTGGTAAAGCCTCTATGTGAATTGATAAAGATTAACCAGTCAAAGTTAGTCTGGACTGGAGAAGCACAAAAAGTCTTTAAACAACTTAAACAAGAATTGATGATTTTGAAATATCAAGCAATATTGGTAGAACAGGACGACGTGGAAATTGTGATAATTCATATTGTGAATCTAGCCTCTTTTCTTAGTGATGCTCCGGCACAAGCTGTGATTCACGATTGTTTAGAAACTCTAGAGACTGTGTATTCCAGCCGACCAGACCTTAAGGAGGAGCCCATGGAAGACGCGGAAGAAACTTGGTTCACGGATGGGAGCAGTTTTGTTACGCAAAGACAACGTAAAGCTGGATATGCTATAACAACTACTCAGCAGGTAATCGAGTCTAAGCCTTTACCCCCTGGAACATCAGCTCAAAAGGCGGAGATAGTTGCTCTCACGAGAGCATTGGAACTGGCAGCGGGAAAAAGGGTAAATATTTGGACAGATTCTAAATATACATTCGGCGTGGTACATGCTCATGGAGCAATTTGGAAAGAACATGGATTGCTGACCGCTCAGTGAAAACACAAAGTATGCTGAAGAAATTTTAAAATTGTTAGAGGCTGTAGAACAACCAGAAAAGGTAGCTATCATGCATTGTCAGGGACACCAAAAGGGGAACACCGATTTTGAAATTGGAAAATCGATTGGCAGAGGCTAAGCAGGCAGCTGAAATAACTGAGGTGAAGGCATTGTCTTTGATACCAGACGGTAAAATCCAAACTATATCCAAATTATACAAAAGAAGACTTAAAATTAATTGAAGATTTGAAAGGTAAAATGAAACCAGATGGATGAGTATATTTAAAAGATAACCCCATAGTAATACCCTCTAGTTTGACATGGCCCATAGTTCTTACAGAACACAATAAAACGCATTGGGGAGCTGGCACACTGCATAAGAGCCTGAGTCAGACATTAGTGGGACGATATGATAAAACAAGTAACTCAACAATGTAGCATTTGCTTACACAATACCAAGGATAGAATAAAATTTGGAATAATCGGTAAAGGAAATTATTCGGGGCAACAGTGGCAAATTGATTTTTCAGAACTCCCTAGAAAAGGGGGGTATCATTATTTACTGGTTCTGACTGACACGTTTTCAGGAAGGCCTGAAGCCTTTCCCTGTCGAACAACCAAAGCAAGAGAAGTGGTTAAAGTCTTGTTAAATGAAATAATACCATGCTTTGGGATTCTAGTAGCAATGTCTTCTGATAGAGTTTCACATTTTTGTGCACAAGTGGTAGAACAGATAAGTAAGATTCTAAAGATAGATTGGCAACTGCATACTCCTTATAGACCACAGGCAAGTGGACAGGTAGAAAAAATGAACCATTTAATTAAACAATAAATAGCTAAAATTGGATAAGAAGCTGATTTGTCATGGCCTCAATCCCTCCCTTTAGCATTACTTGGAATTAGAGTTAAACCTAGAATAAAAGGAAATTTGAGTCCCTTCAAAATCTTATATGGAAGGCCATAGCAATTTCTATTTAGTGGAGAGGACCTAACGCAGTTAGGATCAGAATATTTATATGCTTATATAACTGAACTTCAGAAACAATTAAATAAAGTACATACATTTGTTTTAGGGACCAGGGCTAGAGGGTTGGATCAACCAATCCACCCCTTTAAGCTCGGGGATTATATATATATAAAGACTTTTTCAGGACAACCCGTGCAGGAAAAATGGAAGGAAAGTGGATGGGACCACACCAAGTATTACTGACAACACACACCGCCATTAAGATTAAGAAGCAAGCAGCTTGGATCCACAATTCAAGGGTGAAGAAGGCCCCGGCGAGGATATGGACCACCACTCCAATTGGACCAACAAAATTACGGTTTTCCAGATCCTAATGATTGCAGGGGTGCGGTTCTCGGATTTGGGGTGGGCAACTTGGGATGAGAACTTACACCTGACCTTAATACAAACAATTTCTCAAGTAACTAATAAGACGAACTGTTGGGTATGCACCCATCTGCCACAGCATGGGAATAAGGGTGTATCGTTAATTGGGATTCCCTTGCCTGCAAACTTATCTTGGACTAATTTGTGGGAAAACACATCTTGGGGTCGAAAATATTAAGCAGTTCTGGAACTAGAAGTGAGTAGCTTCTTGCCGTTAGAATCCTATTATGTGTGTGTACAAAGGTGTAACCCGCCTAAGGGTATAGGAAAACAGCATTGTATAAATACGGATACTACTTATGTGGGAAATCAGACATCTTGTAATTGAACAATTGATATTAGTACGACTAGCGGCTGGGCAAATTCAACCAGCTGGACGGTTCCAGAAGGAAAAGGGTGGTATTGGCTATGCAGTGATACAGCCCGTAAGGTCTTGCCTGAGAATTGGAAGGGAACTTGCACTCTTGGAGCGGTAGTCCCCAATATGACAGTACATGATGTAGTGCCTCGAGGTTACTTGAGAAATCATATCCGGAGAATCAGATGAAAAATTAACAATCCATTGGTAGAGAGACACACCCCTTTTCATAGTTTTGTGCGATGGTTTATCCCATGGTTAGGAGTGAGTGAATTGGAAAAGGCAATAGTTAATATTTCTGCAATTATAGAGAAGTTAGAAAACAAAATTCTGGATGCTATAAAGGCTCAACAAGAAGAGATATCTAGTTTATCACAGGTAGTATTCCAAAATCGGATGGCCCTAGACTTGTTACTGGCCACTCAAGGGGGAGTCTGTACAGTAATAAACACAAGTTGTTGTATGTATGTAGATCAGAGTGGAAGGATCTCTACCGACCTGGAAGAAATATGGAAGCAGACCAGGATCCTACATGAGATCAGTAAAGATGATCTTTCATGGAGTTTTAGTGAACTATGGACTAAGTTAACCTCCTGGTTGCCCAATTTCCAATGGTTGAAACAAGTATTCATTGCTCTAATCGTATTAGTAGTGTTAGGAATATTTGTGTGCATGTTGTTTAGATGCCTGCTTTGTTGTGTTACTGTAAATAAAGAAAGTATCTGATGCAAAAGAATTTGCATGGGAAAAGAAAAGGGGGGATTGATTAAGGAGGTATTGGGGAGGCAAGGACAATCCCCAGACAAGGACTGTATATCTCGAAACAAGACACTGGAACTCATGATAAGGAAGCGGCAGGCGGACAGAGAAACGAATGTAAGGACTATAACTCTCGAAACTGGACATTGGAATTCATTATAAAGATACAACAAACGGGAGAATTGGCAACAACCAGCTCTTGCAATTAAGAAACATGCCAATTCAGCAGATTCCTGACCAAAGGTGAAAAGTACACTGTGAGGAAGACTCGGGGTCTTCCTCCCAAAGACCCCTGCCCACGTCCCAAAGACCCCTGCCCACAATTCTTGGAAGGCTCTGCGCAGGCGCAAGGTGCCAAAAGGCTAATTAGCATGAGAAGCGAGGGAAGGCGGGGATAGGTAATGCATATGTATAGGTGCTTGTAGAATATTGATAGATTGATTGTATAAATTCAAGACTGCTTTCTGCTTTGGGTATGCACGATAGGTGGAGAGATCCCCCGTGCATCCAGCGCTGCAATAAAGAATATACCACTTAAAGGAATTTCGGCTTCGATCTTTGAATCAATTTGGCGACCCAGATGGGACAACCTCTCTGCCGGACTGCAGGACCTGCTGGGAACAGGACTCCCTAGGGTACCCCCGGGATTTCCCGGAGGGACTCCTCGACTCACCGGATCACTGCGGAGGCAGACAAGGACCCCATCATTGTAAGTGAGTATATTCTTTATTCTGGTTTGGTTTTCTGGTAGACCGGTCATCTGGAACTGTCTGTAAGTCAGAAGGTGATCTTCTGCGAGGCAGTGTTTGGTATATACTTTGTGGTTAGCACCATAAGTACATGTTTGGGGACCTTAAGGAAGGAGCTCGCTTTAAGGTCCATCTGGAATTGTGTTGTCTATTTCGGTTTTCTGACTCATGGAGTATGGTATTTAACTCTGGTTATTGTTACTGCGATTTTGGCTATTTTCCTGGTGGTAATAGTAGGTTCGTGGCATTGTTATAAGAAAGATATCGTTACGGTGTTACACAGTTCGGTTTTCTGACTTATCGCATGTGGAATTTGACTCTGACTATTGTTACTGTGATTTTGGCAATATTGCTGGTAATAGTAGTTTTGTGACATCGCTACTGAAAGATATTGCGTGCCCGTATTTTTGTGAGTGATACGTTTTGTGATACGCTTTTGTAAGTAACGTGTGTATTCTGAAAGTGTAAACTGGAAACTGGGGGGGCAAACAAGCAGTGAAATTTTAAAGAAAAGTGTGTTAGGATGTGTTTTAAGTCACTGGAAGGATATTGGAGGATCTGCCGGTGGAAGTGTGAACAGGAAAACATTGATAAAATATCGTAATCAGTGGTGGCCGCTTTATAAGCTGGAATGTGGAGAAAAGTGGCCCCTAAATGGAACTTTAAACTATAATATTTTGCTACAGTTAATGTTGTTTTTTGAGAAGCAGAACAGGATGAAATGTTGTATACTGATGTTTCAGCATCTTGGTGGGAAAAGGTAGGGAATTAAGTTGGCCCCTGACTGAACCTTTGATGTTGGCATTAGAGAAGTACAGGCTGGAGAAAGATAAAGGAAGTGTTAAAAGGGTTGTTGAAAGTGTTAAAGGTGTTTGAAGTTGAATGAGCAGGGAAAGAGGATGTAGGAATGTTAATAGTTCTGCCTCTGCCCGAGGCAGAGATCTTAAAATCATGGGTGTTAGCCCTTTAGGGCAAAGGGACCATGATCGGTCCGAGAGAGTTGTCACAGAAACAGAAAAGAGGTACACTCTTAAAACAACCTGAGTTCATGTGCGAGCTCAGATTGCTGATGGGACCGTTCAGGGAACTGTGGACAACTGCATTCCCCTGACCGACCCCCACTAAGACCCGAATCATCCTGAAAATCATGACCGGTTAAGTAAATACTAAAACCTGGATGAATTGGGAATTGAGAATATGCTTCCAACAAGGTCTAAAAGAAAGCCCTATGGAATTTTTGGACCAACTCTGAAATGTAATGAAAATAAATAAATAAATAAATAAATAAATAAATAAATAAATAAAACAAAACGGTTTGGACCTGGCTTTGGAGGACAAATTGACTAGCCTTTTCCTAGGGTAATCAACCCCTGATTTCAACAGGAATAACGGGGACCTGGGGAATCTACCCTAGCGGATCCTCCACTGGTTATAATGAAGCTAGGGGAGGAATGGAAGTGAAATTTCTTATTGCTATGGGGCAACGTATTCAGTTCTAAATCAAGCATTAATGCCTTCACAGAATTATTATGTTAGGGTAAAAGGTGTGTCGTGGTTTAACCCGGCCGGCAGCTAAACACCACGCAGCTGTTCGCTCCTCCTCCCCCTCCCTCTCTGGGATGGGGGAGAGAAATGGAAAGTGAAGCCTGTGAGTTGAGATAAAGACAGTTTAATAAGACAAAATAATAATAATAATAATAATAATAATAATAATAATAATAATAATAATAATAATAATAATAATAACAATAATAATAACAATAATAATAACAATAATAATAATACAATGATGATAATAGTACCACTACTAATAATGTGTACAAACAAGTGATGCACAATGCAATTGCTCACCACCCGCTGACCGATGCCCAGCCTAACCCCGAGCAGTCCGGCCCCCTCCCCCTGGCTAGCCACCCCTATGTATTGTTTAGCCTGACGTCAGATGCTATGGAATACCCCTTTGGCTAGTTTGGGTCACCTGTCCTGGGTCTGTCCCCTCCCAGCTCTTACTGCACCCCCAGCCTGCCTGTTGGCAGGACAGAGCAAGAAGCTGAGATGTCCTTGGCTTGGTATAAGCATTGCTCTGCAACAATTGAAACATCGGGGTGTTATCAGCACTCTTCTCATCCTAAGCCAAAACATAGCATTCTCCCAGCTACTAGGAAGAAAATTAACTCTGTTCTAACTGAAACCAGGACAAGGTGTAACCGAAAAGGCTTATTTTTGTGAACCTTTGAAGTACAAATTAGGGAAACAATGGGGCATACACAGATTTTTATCTATGCCTAGCTCCTCATGGGCACTCTTAGGTAGAGATTTATTAGAGCAAGTAGGAGTAGAAATTGTCTTTGAAAAAGGGAAAATGGAATTAAGAACAGGAGAAGAACAACTAATAAATGTGTTAAGCTTGGCACTAATACAAACTGACCCTAAAAGTGAAATACCTTTAGAGATCACAGATCAAGTATGTCCAGGAGTTTGGGCTACCGAAGTCCCTGGAAGAGCTAAAAATGTGACCTTAATAATTATTAAATTAAAGCCAGGAGAGAAACCCGTTAAGGTTAAGTAATATCCTTTGAGGACAGAAGATAGGAAAGGAATTAAAGAGATAATTGATCAATTTTTACAGTATGGATTATTGATTGAATGCGAATCAGAATCCAATGCACCCATATTGCCAATTAAAAAGGCAGATGAAAAAGCTATAGGCTAGTTCAGGATTTGAGGGCCATAAATAAAATCACTGAGGATATACATCCAGTAGTGGCAAACCCTTATACTTTGCTGACTAAATTAAAGAATAGTCAAGTCTGGTTTACCGTACTGGATTTAAAAGATGCCTTCTTCTGCCTAGGCTTAGCCACAGAAAGCCAAAACCTATTCGCCTTTGAATGGGAAAATCCCGATTCAGGCAGAAAGACGCAGCTTACGTGGACATTACTACCTCAAGGATTCAAGAATAGCCCCACTAATTTTGGAAACCAATTAGCAAGGGAACTCGAAACATGGATACCTCCGGACACTGAAGGTGCTTTGTTACAATATGTAGATGATCTCTTAATAGCTACCGAGACTAAAGGGAGTTGGATTCAATGGACTATAAGTCGTCTTAATTTTCTGGGTTTAAATGGATATCAAGTCTCTTGACAGAAAGTCCAGCTGGCTCAACAAAGTGTGACCTATCTGGGATTTGACATTTCGGAAGGACAACGAGAACTAGGAACTGAACATAAGGAAGTCATTTGCCGGACTCCAGAACCTCAAATGGTAAAGGAGCTACAAACCTTTTTAGGAATGACAGGTTGGTGTCGCCTTTGGATTTATAATTATGGACTATTGGTAAAGCCTCTATGTGAATTGATAAAGATTAACCAGTCAAAGTTAGTCTGGACTGGAGAAGCACAAAAAGTCTTTAAACAACTTAAACAAGAATTGATGATTTTGAAATATCAAGCAATATTGGTAGAACAGGACGACGTGGAGATTGTGATAATTCATATTGTGAATCTAGCCTCTTTTCTTAGTGATGCTCCGGCACAAGCTGTGATTCACGATTGTTTAGAAACTCTAGAGACTGTGTATTCCAGCCGACCAGACCTTAAGGAGGAGCCCATGGAAGACGCGGAAGAAACTTGGTTCACGGATGGGAGCAGTTTTGTTACGCAAAGACAACGTAAAGCTGGATATGCTATAACAACTACTCAGCAGGTAATCGAGTCTAAGCCTTTACCCCCTGGAACATCAGCTCAAAAGGCGGAGATAGTTGCTCTCACGAGAGCATTGGAACTGGCAGCGGGAAAAAGGGTAAATATTTGGACAGATTCTAAATATACATTCGGCGTGGTACATGCTCATGGAGCAATTTGGAAAGAACATGGATTGCTGACCGCACAGTGAAAACACAAAGTATGCTGAAGAAATTTTAAAATTGTTAGAGGCTGTAGAACAACCAGAAAAGGTAGCTATCATGCATTGTCAGGGACACCAAAAGGGGAACACCGATTTTGAAATTGGAAAATCGATTGGCAGAGGCTAAGCAGGCAGCTGAAATAACTGAGGTGAAGGCATTGTCTTTGATACCAGACGGTAAAATCCAAACTATATCCAAATTATACAAAAGAAGACTTAAAATTAATTGAAGATTTGAAAGGTAAAATGAAACCAGATGGATGAGTATATTTAAAAGATAACCCCATAGTAATACCCTCTAGTTTGACATGGCCCATAGTTCTTACAGAACACAATAAAACGCATTGGGGAGCTGGCACACTGCATAAGAGCCTGAGTCAGACATTAGTGGGACGATATGATAAAACAAGTAACTCAACAATGTAGCATTTGCTTACACAATACCAAGGATAGAATAAAATTTGGAATAATCGGTAAAGGAAATTATTCGGGGCAACAGTGGCAAATTGATTTTTCAGAACTCCCTAGAAAAGGGGGGTATCATTATTTACTGGTTCTGACTGACACGTTTTCAGGAAGGCCTGAAGCCTTTCCCTGTCGAACAACCAAAGCAAGAGAAGTGGTTAAAGTCTTGTTAAATGAAATAATACCATGCTTTGGGATTCTAGTAGCAATGTCTTCTGATAGAGTTTCACATTTTTGTGCACAAGTGGTAGAACAGATAAGTAAGATTCTAAAGATAGATTGGCAACTGCATACTCCTTATAGACCACAGGCAAGTGGACAGGTAGAAAAAATGAACCATTTAATTAAACAATAAATAGCTAAAATTGGATAAGAAGCTGATTTGTCATGGCCTCAATCCCTCCCTTTAGCATTACTTGGAATTAGAGTTAAACCTAGAATAAAAGGAAATTTGAGTCCCTTCAAAATCTTATATGGAAGGCCATAGCAATTTCTATTTAGTGGAGAGGACCTAACGCAGTTAGGATCAGAATATTTATATGCTTATATAACTGAACTTCAGAAACAATTAAATAAAGTACATACATTTGTTTTAGGGACCAGGGCTAGAGGGTTGGATCAACCAATCCACCCCTTTAAGCTCGGGGATTATATATATATAAAGACTTTTTCAGGACAACCCGTGCAGGAAAAATGGAAGGAAAGTGGATGGGACCACACCAAGTATTACTGACAACACACACCGCCATTAAGATTAAGAAGCAAGCAGCTTGGATCCACAATTCAAGGGTGAAGAAGGCCCCGGCGAGGATATGGACCACCACTCCAATTGGACCAACAAAATTACGGTTTTCCAGATCCTAATGATTGCAGGGGTGCGGTTCTCGGATTTGGGGTGGGCAACTTGGGATGAGAACTTACACCTGACCTTAATACAAACAATTTCTCAAGTAACTAATAAGACGAACTGTTGGGTATGCACCCATCTGCCACAGCATGGGAATAAGGGTGTATCGTTAATTGGGATTCCCTTGCCTGCAAACTTATCTTGGACTAATTTGTGGGAAAACACATCTTGGGGTCGAAAATATTAAGCAGTTCTGGAACTAGAAGTGAGTAGCTTCTTGCCGTTAGAATCCTATTATGTGTGTGTACAAAGGTGTAACCCGCCTAAGGGTATAGGAAAACAGCATTGTATAAATACGGATACTACTTATGTGGGAAATCAGACATCTTGTAATTGAACAATTGATATTAGTACGACTAGCGGCTGGGCAAATTCAACCAGCTGGACGGTTCCAGAAGGAAAAGGGTGGTATTGGCTATGCAGTGATACAGCCCGTAAGGTCTTGCCTGAGAATTGGAAGGGAACTTGCACTCTTGGAGCGGTAGTCCCCAATATGACAGTACATGATGTAGTGCCTCGAGGTTACTTGAGAAATCATATCCGGAGAATCAGATGAAAAATTAACAATCCATTGGTAGAGAGACACACCCCTTTTCATAGTTTTGTGCGATGGTTTATCCCATGGTTAGGAGTGAGTGAATTGGAAAAGGCAATAGTTAATATTTCTGCAATTATAGAGAAGTTAGAAAACAAAATTCTGGATGCTATAAAGGCTCAACAAGAAGAGATATCTAGTTTATCACAGGTAGTATTCCAAAATCGGATGGCCCTAGACTTGTTACTGGCCACTCAAGGGGGAGTCTGTACAGTAATAAACACAAGTTGTTGTATGTATGTAGATCAGAGTGGAAGGATCTCTACCGACCTGGAAGAAATATGGAAGCAGACCAGGATCCTACATGAGATCAGTAAAGATGATCTTTCATGGAGTTTTAGTGAACTATGGACTAAGTTAACCTCCTGGTTGCCCAATTTCCAATGGTTGAAACAAGTATTCATTGCTCTAATCGTATTAGTAGTGTTAGGAATATTTGTGTGCATGTTGTTTAGATGCCTGCTTTGTTGTGTTACTGTAAATAAAGAAAGTATCTGATGCAAAAGAATTTGCATGGGAAAAGAAAAGGGGGGATTGATTAAGGAGGTATTGGGGAGGCAAGGACAATCCCCAGACAAGGACTGTATATCTCGAAACAAGACACTGGAACTCATGATAAGGAAGCGGCAGGCGGACAGAGAAACGAATGTAAGGACTATAACTCTCGAAACTGGACATTGGAATTCATTATAAAGATACAACAAACGGGAGAATTGGCAACAACCAGCTCTTGCAATTAAGAAACATGCCAATTCAGCAGATTCCTGACCAAAGGTGAAAAGTACACTGTGAGGAAGACTCGGGGTCTTCCTCCCAAAGACCCCTGCCCACGTCCCAAAGACCCCTGCCCACAATTCTTGGAAGGCTCTGCGCAGGCGCAAGGTGCCAAAAGGCTAATTAGCATGAGAAGCGAGGGAAGGCGGGGATAGGTAATGCATATGTATAGGTGCTTGTAGAATATTGATAGATTGATTGTATAAATTCAAGACTGCTTTCTGCTTTGGGTATGCACGATAGGTGGAGAGATCCCCCGTGCATCCAGCGCTGCAATAAAGAATATACCACTTAAAGGAATTTCGGCTTCGATCTTTGAATCAATTTGGCGACCCAGATGGGACAACCTCTCTGCCGGACTGCAGGACCTGCTGGGAACAGGACTCCCTAGGGTACCCCCGGGATTTCCCGGAGGGACTC
Source organism: Aythya marila (assembly GCF_965140915.1). Classification (NCBI taxonomy): domain Eukaryota; kingdom Metazoa; phylum Chordata; class Aves; order Anseriformes; family Anatidae; genus Aythya; species Aythya marila. The sequence goes on from NW_028137780.1 coordinate 491,015, forward strand.
CTCGACTCACCGGATCACTGCGGAGGCAGACAAGGACCCCATCATTGTAAGTGAGTATATTCTTTATTCTGGTTTGGTTTTCTGGTAGACCGGTCATCTGGAACTGTCTGTAAGTCAGAAGGTGATCTTCTGCGAGGCAGTGTTTGGTATATACTTTGTGGTTAGCACCATAAGTACATGTTTGGGGACCTTAAGGAAGGAGCTCGCTTTAAGGTCCATCTGGAATTGTGTTGTCTATTTCGGTTTTCTGACTCATGGAGTATGGTATTTAACTCTGGTTCTTGTTACTGCGATTTTGGCTATTTTCCTGGTGGTAATAGTAGGTTCGTGGCATTGTTATAAGAAAGATATCGTTACGGTGTTACACAGTTCGGTTTTCTGACTTATCGCATGTGGAATTTGACTCTGACTATTGTTACTGTGATTTTGGCAATATTGCTGGTAATAGTAGTTTTGTGACATCGCTACTGAAAGATATTGCGTGCCCGTATTTTTGTGAGTGATACGTTTTGTGATACGCTTTTGTAAGTAACATGTGTATTCTGAAAGTGTAAACTGGAAACTGGGGGGGCAAACAAGCAGTGAAATTTTAAAGAAAAGTGTGTTAGGATGTGTTTTAAGTCACTGGAAGGATATTGGAGGATCTGCCGGTGGAAGTGTGAACAGGAAAACATTGATAAAATATCGTAATCAGTGGTGGCCGCTTTATAAGCTGGAATGTGGAGAAAAGTGGCCCCTAAATGGAACTTTAAACTATAATATTTTGCTACAGTTAATGTTGTTTTTTGAGAAGCAGAACAGGATGAAATGTTGTATACTGATGTTTCAGCATCTTGGTGGGAAAAGGTAGGGAATTAAGTTGGCCCCTGACTGAACCTTTGATGTTGGCATTAGAGAAGTACAGGCTGGAGAAAGATAAAGGAAGTGTTAAAAGGGTTGTTGAAAGTGTTAAAGGTGTTTGAAGTTGAATGAGCAGGGAAAGAGGATGTAGGAATGTTAATAGTTCTGCCTCTGCCCGAGGCAGAGATCTTAAAATCATGGGTGTTAGCCCTTTAGGGCAAAGGGACCATGATCGGTCCGAGAGAGTTGTCACAGAAACAGAAAAGAGGTACACTCTTAAAACAACCTGAGTTCATGTGCGAGCTCAGATTGCTGATGGGACCGTTCAGGGAACTGTGGACAACTGCATTCCCCTGACCGACCCCCACTAAGACCCGAATCATCCTGAAAATCATGAACGGTTAAGTAAATACTAAAACCTGGATGAATTGGGAATTGAGAATATGCTTCCAACAAGGTCTAAAAGAAAGCCCTATGGAATTTTTGGACCAACTCTGAAATGTAATGAAAATAAATAAATAAATAAATAAATAAAACAAAACGGTTTGGACCTGGCTTTGGAGGACAAATTGACTAGCCTTTTCCTAGGGTAATCAACCCCTGATTTCAACAGGAATAACGGGGACCTGGGGAATCTACCCTAGCGGATCCTCCACTGGTTATAATGAAGCTAGGGGAGGAATGGAAGTGAAATTTCTTATTGCTATGGGGCAACGTATTCAGTTCTAAATCAAGCATTAATGCCTTCACAGAATTATTATGTTAGGGTAAAAGGTGTGTCGTGGTTTAACCTGGCCGGCAGCTAAACACCACGCAGCTGTTCGCTCCCCCTCCCCCTCCCTCTCTGGGATGGGGGAGAGAAATGGAAAGTGAAGCCTGTGAGTTGAGATAAAGACAGTTTAATAAGACAAAATAATAATAATAATAATAATAATAATAATAATAATAATAATAATAATAATAATAATAACAATAATAATAACAATAATAATAACAATAATAATAATACAATGATGATAATAGTACCACTACTAATAATGTGTACAAACAAGTGATGCACAATGCAATTGCTCACCACCCGCTGACCGATGCCCAGCCTAACCCCGAGCAGTCCGGCCCCCTCCCCCTGGCTAGCAACCCCTATGTATTGTTTAGCCTGACGTCAGATGCTATGGAATACCCCTTTGGCTAGTTTGGGTCACCTGTCCTGGGTCTGTCCCCTCCCAGCTCTTACTGCACCCCCAGCCTGCCTGTTGGCAGGACAGAGCAAGAAGCTGAGATGTCCTTGGCTTGGTATAAGCATTGCTCTGCAACAATTGAAACATCGGGGTGTTATCAGCACTCTTCTCATCCTAAGCCAAAACATAGCATTCTCCCAGCTACTAGGAAGAAAATTAACTCTGTTCTAACTGAAACCAGGACAAGGTGTAACCGAAAAGGCTTATTTTTGTGAACCTTTGAAGTACAAATTAGGGAAACAATGGGGCATACACAGATTTTTATCTATGCCTAGCTCCTCATGGGCACTCTTAGGTAGAGATTTATTAGAGCAAGTAGGAGCAGAAATTGTCTTTGAAAAAGGGAAAATGGAATTAAGAACAGGAGAAGAACAACTAATAAATGTGTTAAGCTTGGCACTAATACAAACTGACCCTAAAAGTGAAATACCTTTAGAGATCACAGATCAAGTATGTCCAGGAGTTTGGGCTACCGAAGTCCCTGGAAGAGCTAAAAATGTGACCTTAATAATTATTAAATTAAAGCCAGGAGAGAAACCCGTTAAGGTTAAGTAATATCCTTTGAGGACAGAAGATAGGAAAGGAATTAAAGAGATAATTGATCAATTTTTACAGTATGGATTATTGATTGAATGCGAATCAGAATCCAATGCACCCATATTGCCAATTAAAAAGGCAGATGAAAAAGCTATAGGCTAGTTCAGGATTTGAGGGCCATAAATAAAATCACTGAGGATATACATCCAGTAGTGGCAAACCCTTATACTTTGCTGACTAAATTAAAGAATAGTCAAGTCTGGTTTACCGTACTGGATTTAAAAGATGCCTTCTTCTGCCTAGGCTTAGCCACAGAAAGCCAAAACCTATTCGCCTTTGAATGGGAAAATCCCGATTCAGGCAGAAAGACGCAGCTTACGTGGACATTACTACCTCAAGGATTCAAGAATAGCCCCACTAATTTTGGAAACCAATTAGCAAGGCAACTCGAAACATGGATACCTCCGGACACTGAAGGTGCTTTGTTACAATATGTAGATGATCTCTTAATAGCTACCGAGACTAAAGGGAGTTGGATTCAATGGACTATAAGTCGTCTTAATTTTCTGGGTTTAAATGGATATCAAGTCTCTTGACAGAAAGTCCAGCTGGCTCAACAAAGTGTGACCTATCTGGGATTTGACATTTCGGAAGGACAACGAGAACTAGGAACTGAACATAAGGAAGTCATTTGCCGGACTCCAGAACCTCAAATGGTAAAGGAGCTACAAACCTTTTTAGGAATGACAGGTTGGTGTCGCCTTTGGATTTATAATTATGGACTATTGGTAAAGCCTCTATGTGAATTGATAAAGATTAACCAGTCAAAGTTAGTCTGGACTGGAGAAGCACAAAAAGTCTTTAAACAACTTAAACAAGAATTGATGATTTTGAAATATCAAGCAATATTGGTAGAACAGGACGACGTGGAAATTGTGATAATTCATATTGTGAATCTAGCCTCTTTTCTTAGTGATGCTCCGGCACAAGCTGTGATTCACGATTGTTTAGAAACTCTAGAGACTGTGTATTCCAGCCGACCAGACCTTAAGGAGGAGCCCATGGAAGACGCGGAAGAAACTTGGTTCACGGATGGGAGCAGTTTTGTTACGCAAAGACAACGTAAAGCTGGATATGCTATAACAACTACTCAGCAGGTAATCGAGTCTAAGCCTTTACCCCCTGGAACATCAGCTCAAAAGGCGGAGATAGTTGCTCTCACGAGAGCATTGGAACTGGCAGCGGGAAAAAGGGTAAATATTTGGACAGATTCTAAATATACATTTGGCGTGGTACATGCTCATGGAGCAATTTGGAAAGAACATGGATTGCTGACCGCTCAGTGAAAACACAAAGTATGCTGAAGAAATTTTAAAATTGTTAGAGGCTGTAAAACAACCAGAAAGGGTAGCTATCATGCATTGTCAGGGACACCAAAAGGGGAACACCGATTTTGAAATTGGAAAATCGATTGGCAGAGGCTAAGCAGGCAGCTGAAATAACTGAGGTGAAGGCATTGTCTTTGATACCAGACGGTAAAATCCAAACTATATCCAAATTATACAAAAGAAGACTTAAAATTAATTGAAGATTTGAAAGGTAAAATGAAACCAGATGGATGAGTATATTTAAAAGATAACCCCATAGTAATACCCTCTAGTTTGACATGGCCCATAGTTCTTACAGAACACAATAAAACGCATTGGGGAGCTGGCACACTGCATAAGAGCCTGAGTCAGACATTAGTGGGACGATATGATAAAACAAGTAACTCAACAATGTAGCATTTGCTTACACAATACCAAGGATAGAATAAAATTTGGAATAATCGGTAAAGGAAATTATTCGGGGCAACAGTGGCAAATTGATTTTTCAGAACTCCCTAGAAAAGGGGGGTATCATTATTTACTGGTTCTGACTGACACGTTTTCAGGAAGGCCTGAAGCCTTTCCCTGTCGAACAACCAAAGCAAGAGAAGTGGTTAAAGTCTTGTTAAATGAAATAATACCATGCTTTGGGATTCTAGTAGCAATGTCTTCTGATAGAGTTTCACATTTTTGTGCACAAGTGGTAGAACAGATAAGTAAGATTCTAAAGATAGATTGGCAACTGCATACTCCTTATAGACCACAGGCAAGTGGACAGGTAGAAAAAATGAACCATTTAATTAAACAATAAATAGCTAAAATTGGATAAGAAGCTGATTTGTCATGGCCTCAATCCCTCCCTTTAGCATTACTTGGAATTAGAGTTAAACCTAGAATAAAAGGAAATTTGAGTCCCTTCAAAATCTTATATGGAAGGCCATAGCAATTTCTATTTAGTGGAGAGGACCTAACGCAGTTAGGATCAGAATATTTATATGCTTATATAACTGAACTTCAGAAACAATTAAATAAAGTACATACATTTGTTTTAGGGACCAGGGCTAGAGGGTTGGATCAACCAATCCACCCCTTTAAGCTCGGGGATTATATATATATAAAGACTTTTTCAGGACAACCCGTGCAGGAAAAATGGAAGGAAAGTGGATGGGACCACACCAAGTATTACTGACAACACACACCGCCATTAAGATTAAGAAGCAAGCAGCTTGGATCCACAATTCAAGGGTGAAGAAGGCCCCGGCGAGGATATGGACCACCACTCCAATTGGACCAACAAAATTACGGTTTTCCAGATCCTAATGATTGCAGGGGTGCGGTTCTCAGATTTGGGGTGGGCAACTTGGGATGAGAACTTACACCTGACCTTAATACAAACAATTTCTCAAGTAACTAATAAGACGAACTGTTGGGTATGCACCCATCTGCCACAGCATGGGAATAAGGGTGTATCGTTAATTGGGATTCCCTTGCCTGCAAACTTATCTTGGACTAATTTGTGGGAAAACACATCCTGGGGTCGTAAATATTAAGCAGTTTTGGAACTAGAAGTGAGTAGCTTCTTGCCGTTAGAATCCTATTATGTGTGTGTACAAAGGTGTAACCCGCCTAAGGGTATAGGAAAACAGCATTGTATGAATACGGATACTACTTATGTGGGAAATCAGACATCTTGTAATTGAACAATTGATATTAGTACGACTAGCGGCTGGGCAAATTCAACCAGCTGGACGGTTCCAGAAGGAAAAGGGTGGTATTGGCTATGCAATGATACAGCCCGTAAGGTCTTGCCTGAGAATTGGAAGGGAACTTGCACTCTTGGAGCGGTAGTCCCCAATATGACAGTACATGATGTAGTGCCTCGAGGTTACTTGAGAAATCATATCCGGAGAATCAGATGAAAAATTAACAATCCATTGGTAGAGAGACACACCCCTTTTCATAGTTTTGTGCGATGGTTTATCCCATGGTTAGGAGTGAGTGAATTGGAAAAGGCAATAGTTAATATTTCTGCAATTATAGAGAAGTTAGAAAACAAAATTCTGGATGCTATAAAGGCTCAACAAGAAGAGATATCTAGTTTATCACAGGTAGTATTCCAAAATCGGATGGCCCTAGACTTGTTACTGGCCACTCAAGGGGGAGTCTGTACAGTAATAAACACAAGTTGTTGTATGTATGTAGATCAGAGTGGAAGGATCTCTACCGACCTGGAAGAAATATGGAAGCAGACCAGGATCCTACATGAGATCAGTAAAGATGATCTTTCATGGAGTTTTAGTGAACTATGGACTAAGTTAACCTCCTGGTTGCCCAATTTCCAATGGTTGAAACAAGTATTCATTGCTCTAATCGTATTAGTAGTGTTAGGAATATTTGTGTGCATGTTGTTTAGATGCCTGCTTTGTTGTGTTACTGTAAATAAAGAAAGTATCTGATGCAAAAGAATTTGCATGGGAAAAGAAAAGGGGGGATTGATTAAGGAGGTATTGGGGAGGCAAGGACAATCCCCAGACAAGGACTGTATATCTCGAAACAAGACACTGGAACTCATGATAAGGAAGCGGCAGGCGGACAGAGAAACGAATGTAAGGACTATAACTCTCGAAACTGGACATTGGAATTCATTATAAAGATACAACAAACGGGAGAATTGGCAACAACCAGCTCTTGCAATTAAGAAACATGCCAATTCAGCAGATTCCTGACCAAAGGTGAAAAGTACACTGTGAGGAAGACTCGGGGTCTTCCTCCCAAAGACCCCTGCCCACGTCCCAAAGACCCCTGCCCACAATTCTTGGAAGGCTCTGCGCAGGCGCAAGGTGCCAAAAGGCTAATTAGCATGAGAAGCGAGGGAAGGCGGGGATAGGTAATGCATATGTATAGGTGCTTGTAGAATATTGATAGATTGATTGTATAAATTCAAGACTGCTTTCTGCTTTGGGTATGCACGATAGGTGGAGAGATCCCCCGTGCATCCAGCGCTGCAATAAAGAATATACCACTTAAAGGAATTTCGGCTTCGATCTTTGAATCAATTTGGCGACCCAGATGGGACAACCTCTCTGCCGGACTGCAGGACCTGCTGGGAACAGGACTCCCTAGGGTACCCCCGGGATTTCCCGGAGGGACTCCTCGACTCACCGGATCACTGCGGAGGCAGACAAGGACCCCATCATTGTAAGTGAGTATATTCTTTATTCTGGTTTGGTTTTCTGGTAGACCGGTCATCTGGAACTGTCTGTAAGTCAGAAGGTGATCTTCTGCGAGGCAGTGTTTGGTATATACTTTGTGGTTAGCACCATAAGTACATGTTTGGGGACCTTAAGGAAGGAGCTCGCTTTAAGGTCCATCTGGAATTGTGTTGTCTATTTCGGTTTTCTGACTCATGGAGTATGGTATTTAACTCTGGTTCTTGTTACTGCGATTTTGGCTATTTTCCTGGTGGTAATAGTAGGTTCGTGGCATTGTTATAAGAAAGATATCGTTACGGTGTTACACAGTTCGGTTTTCTGACTTATCGCATGTGGAATTTGACTCTGACTATTGTTACTGTGATTTTGGCAATATTGCTGGTAATAGTAGTTTTGTGACATCGCTACTGAAAGATATTGCGTGCCCGTATTTTTGTGAGTGATACGTTTTGTGATACGCTTTTGTAAGTAACATGTGTATTCTGAAAGTGTAAACTGGAAACTGGGGGGGCAAACAAGCAGTGAAATTTTAAAGAAAAGTGTGTTAGGATGTGTTTTAAGTCACTGGAAGGATATTGGAGGATCTGCCGGTGGAAGTGTGAACAGGAAAACATTGATAAAATATCGTAATCAGTGGTGGCCGCTTTATAAGCTGGAATGTGGAGAAAAGTGGCCCCTAAATGGAACTTTAAACTATAATATTTTGCTACAGTTAATGTTGTTTTTTGAGAAGCAGAACAGGATGAAATGTTGTATACTGATGTTTCAGCATCTTGGTGGGAAAAGGTAGGGAATTAAGTTGGCCCCTGACTGAACCTTTGATGTTGGCATTAGAGAAGTACAGGCTGGAGAAAGATAAAGGAAGTGTTAAAAGGGTTGTTGAAAGTGTTAAAGGTGTTTGAAGTTGAATGAGCAGGGAAAGAGGATGTAGGAATGTTAATAGTTCTGCCTCTGCCCGAGGCAGAGATCTTAAAATCATGGGTGTTAGCCCTTTAGGGCAAAGGGACCATGATCGGTCCGAGAGAGTTGTCACAGAAACAGAAAAGAGGTACACTCTTAAAACAACCTGAGTTCATGTGCGAGCTCAGATTGCTGATGGGACCGTTCAGGGAACTGTGGACAACTGCATTCCCCTGACCGACCCCCACTAAGACCCGAATCATCCTGAAAATCATGACCGGTTAAGTAAATACTAAAACCTGGATGAATTGGGAATTGAGAATATGCTTCCAACAAGGTCTAAAAGAAAGCCCTATGGAATTTTTGGACCAACTCTGAAATGTAATGAAAATAAATAAATAAATAAATAAATAAAACAAAACGGTTTGGACCTGGCTTTGGAGGACAAATTGACTAGCCTTTTCCTAGGGTAATCAACCCCTGATTTCAACAGGAATAACGGGGACCTGGGGAATCTACCCTAGCGGATCCTCCACTGGTTATAATGAAGCTAGGGGAGGAATGGAAGTGAAATTTCTTATTGCTATGGGGCAACGTATTCAGTTCTAAATCAAGCATTAATGCCTTCACAGAATTATTATGTTAGGGTAAAAGGTGTGTCGTGGTTTAACCTGGCCGGCAGCTAAACACCACGCAGCTGTTCGCTCCCCCTCCCCCTCCCTCTCTGGGATGGGGGAGAGAAATGGAAAGTGAAGCCTGTGAGTTGAGATAAAGACAGTTTAATAAGACAAAATAATAATAATAATAATAATAATAATAATAATAATAATAATAATAATAATAATAATAATAATAATAATAACAATAATAATAATAATAATAATAATAATAATAACAATAATAATAACAATAATAATAACAATAATAATAATACAATGATGATAATAGTACCACTACTAATAATGTGTACAAACAAGTGATGCACAATGCAATTGCTCACCACCCGCTGACCGATGCCCAGCCTAACCCCGAGCAGTCCGGCCCCCTCCCCCTGGCTAGCAACCCCTATGTATTGTTTAGCCTGACGTCAGATGCTATGGAATACCCCTTTGGCTAGTTTGGGTCACCTGTCCTGGGTCTGTCCCCTCCCAGCTCTTACTGCACCCCCAGCCTGCCTGTTGGCAGGACAGAGCAAGAAGCTGAGATGTCCTTGGCTTGGTATAAGCATTGCTCTGCAACAATTGAAACATCGGGGTGTTATCAGCACTCTTCTCATCCTAAGCCAAAACATAGCATTCTCCCAGCTACTAGGAAGAAAATTAACTCTGTTCTAACTGAAACCAGGACAAGGTGTAACCGAAAAGGCTTATTTTTGTGAACCTTTGAAGTACAAATTAGGGAAACAATGGGGCATACACAGATTTTTATCTATGCCTAGCTCCTCATGGGCACTCTTAGGTAGAGATTTATTAGAGCAAGTAGGAGCAGAAATTGTCTTTGAAAAAGGGAAAATGGAATTAAGAACAGGAGAAGAACAACTAATAAATGTGTTAAGCTTGGCACTAATACAAACTGACCCTAAAAGTGAAATACCTTTAGAGATCACAGATCAAGTATGTCCAGGAGTTTGGGCTACCGAAGTCCCTGGAAGAGCTAAAAATGTGACCTTAATAATTATTAAATTAAAGCCAGGAGAGAAACCCGTTAAGGTTAAGTAATATCCTTTGAGGACAGAAGATAGGAAAGGAATTAAAGAGATAATTGATCAATTTTTACAGTATGGATTATTGATTGAATGCGAATCAGAATCCAATGCACCCATATTGCCAATTAAAAAGGCAGATGAAAAAGCTATAGGCTAGTTCAGGATTTGAGGGCCATAAATAAAATCACTGAGGATATACATCCAGTAGTGGCAAACCCTTATACTTTGCTGACTAAATTAAAGAATAGTCAAGTCTGGTTTACCGTACTGGATTTAAAAGATGCCTTCTTCTGCCTAGGCTTAGCCACAGAAAGCCAAAACCTATTCGCCTTTGAATGGGAAAATCCCGATTCAGGCAGAAAGACGCAGCTTACGTGGACATTACTACCTCAAGGATTCAAGAATAGCCCCACTAATTTTGGAAACCAATTAGCAAGGCAACTCGAAACATGGATACCTCCGGACACTGAAGGTGCTTTGTTACAATATGTAGATGATCTCTTAATAGCTACCGAGACTAAAGGGAGTTGGATTCAATGGACTATAAGTCGTCTTAATTTTCTGGGTTTAAATGGATATCAAGTCTCTTGACAGAAAGTCCAGCTGGCTCAACAAAGTGTGACCTATCTGGGATTTGACATTTCGGAAGGACAACGAGAACTAGGAACTGAACATAAGGAAGTCATTTGCCGGACTCCAGAACCTCAAATGGTAAAGGAGCTACAAACCTTTTTAGGAATGACAGGTTGGTGTCGCCTTTGGATTTATAATTATGGACTATTGGTAAAGCCTCTATGTGAATTGATAAAGATTAACCAGTCAAAGTTAGTCTGGACTGGAGAAGCACAAAAAGTCTTTAAACAACTTAAACAAGAATTGATGATTTTGAAATATCAAGCAATATTGGTAGAACAGGACGACGTGGAAATTGTGATAATTCATATTGTGAATCTAGCCTCTTTTCTTAGTGATGCTCCGGCACAAGCTGTGATTCACGATTGTTTAGAAACTCTAGAGACTGTGTATTCCAGCCGACCAGACCTTAAGGAGGAGCCCATGGAAGACGCGGAAGAAACTTGGTTCACGGATGGGAGCAGTTTTGTTACGCAAAGACAACGTAAAGCTGGATATGCTATAACAACTACTCAGCAGGTAATCGAGTCTAAGCCTTTACCCCCTGGAACATCAGCTCAAAAGGCGGAGATAGTTGCTCTCACGAGAGCATTGGAACTGGCAGCGGGAAAAAGGGTAAATATTTGGACAGATTCTAAATATACATTTGGCGTGGTACATGCTCATGGAGCAATTTGGAAAGAACATGGATTGCTGACCGCTCAGTGAAAACACAAAGTATGCTGAAGAAATTTTAAAATTGTTAGAGGCTGTAAAACAACCAGAAAGGGTAGCTATCATGCATTGTCAGGGACACCAAAAGGGGAACACCGATTTTGAAATTGGAAAATCGATTGGCAGAGGCTAAGCAGGCAGCTGAAATAACTGAGGTGAAGGCATTGTCTTTGATACCAGACGGTAAAATCCAAACTATATCCAAATTATACAAAAGAAGACTTAAAATTAATTGAAGATTTGAAAGGTAAAATGAAACCAGATGGATGAGTATATTTAAAAGATAACCCCATAGTAATACCCTCTAGTTTGACATGGCCCATAGTTCTTACAGAACACAATAAAACGCATTGGGGAGCTGGCACACTGCATAAGAGCCTGAGTCAGACATTAGTGGGACGATATGATAAAACAAGTAACTCAACAATGTAGCATTTGCTTACACAATACCAAGGATAGAATAAAATTTGGAATAATCGGTAAAGGAAATTATTCGGGGCAACAGTGGCAAATTGATTTTTCAGAACTCCCTAGAAAAGGGGGGTATCATTATTTACTGGTTCTGACTGACACGTTTTCAGGAAGGCCTGAAGCCTTTCCCTGTCGAACAAACAAAGCAAGAGAAGTGGTTAAAGTCTTGTTAAATGAAATAATACCATGCTTTGGGATTCTAGTAGCAATGTCTTCTGATAGAGTTTCACATTTTTGTGCACAAGTGGTAGAACAGATAAGTAAGATTCTAAAGATAGATTGGCAACTGCATACTCCTTATAGACCACAGGCAAGTGGACAGGTAGAAAAAATGAACCATTTAATTAAACAATAAATAGCTAAAATTGGATAAGAAGCTAATTTGTCATGGCCTCAATCCCTCCCTTTAGCATTACTTGGAATTAGAGTTAAACCTAGAATAAAAGGAAATTTGAGTCCCTTCAAAATCTTATATGGAAGGCCATAGCAATTTCTATTTAGTGGAGAGGACCTAACGCAGTTAGGATCAGAATATTTATATGCTTATATAACTGAACTTCAGAAACAATTAAATAAAGTACATACATTTGTTTTAGGGACCAGGGCTAGAGGGTTGGATCAACCAATCCACCCCTTTAAGCTCGGGGATTATATATATATAAAGACTTTTTCAGGACAACCCGTGCAGGAAAAATGGAAGGAAAGTGGATGGGACCACACCAAGTATTACTGACAACACACACCGCCATTAAGATTAAGAAGCAAGCAGCTTGGATCCACAATTCAAGGGTGAAGAAGGCCCCGGCGAGGATATGGACCACCACTCCAATTGGACCAACAAAATTACGGTTTTCCAGATCCTAATGATTGCAGGGGTGCGGTTCTCGGATTTGGGGTGGGCAACTTGGGATGAGAACTTACACCTGACCTTAATACAAACAATTTCTCAAGTAACTAATAAGACGAACTGTTGGGTATGCACCCATCTGCCACAGCATGGGAATAAGGGTGTATCGTTAATTGGGATTCCCTTGCCTGCAAACTTATCTTGGACTAATTTGTGGGAAAACACATCCTGGGGTCGAAAATATTAAGCAGTTTTGGAACTAGAAGTGAGTAGCTTCTTGCCGTTAGAATCCTATTATGTGTGTGTACAAAGGTGTAACCCGCCTAAGGGTATAGGAAAACAGCATTGTATGAATACGGATACTACTTATGTGGGAAATCAGACATCTTGTAATTGAACAATTGATATTAGTACGACTAGCGGCTGGGCAAATTCAACCAGCTGGACGGTTCCAGAAGGAAAAGGGTGGTATTGGCTATGCAATGATACAGCCCGTAAGGTCTTGCCTGAGAATTGGAAGGGAACTTGCACTCTTGGAGCGGTAGTCCCCAATATGACAGTACATGATGTAGTGCCTCGAGGTTACTTGAGAAATCATATCCGGAGAATCAGATGAAAAATTAACAATCCATTGGTAGAGAGACACACCCCTTTTCATAGTTTTGTGCGATGGTTTATCCCATGGTTAGGAGTGAGTGAATTGGAAAAGGCAATAGTTAATATTTCTGCAATTATAGAGAAGTTAGAAAACAAAATTCTGGATGCTATAAAGGCTCAACAAGAAGAGATATCTAGTTTATCACAGGTAGTATTCCAAAATCGGATGGCCCTAGACTTGTTACTGGCCACTCAAGGGGGAGTCTGTACAGTAATAAACACAAGTTGTTGTATGTATGTAGATCAGAGTGGAAGGATCTCTACCGACCTGGAAGAAATATGGAAGCAGACCAGGATCCTACATGAGATCAGTAAAGATGATCTTTCATGGAGTTTTAGTGAACTATGGACTAAGTTAACCTCCTGGTTGCCCAATTTCCAATGGTTGAAACAAGTATTCATTGCTCTAATCGTATTAGTAGTGTTAGGAATATTTGTGTGCATGTTGTTTAGATGCCTGCTTTGTTGTGTTACTGTAAATAAAGAAAGTATCTGATGCAAAAGAATTTGCATGGGAAAAGAAAAGGGGGGATTGATTAAGGAGGTATTGGGGAGGCAAGGACAATCCCCAGACAAGGACTGTATATCTCGAAACAAGACACTGGAACTCATGATAAGGAAGCGGCAGGCGGACAGAGAAACGAATGTAAGGACTATAACTCTCGAAACTGGACATTGGAATTCATTATAAAGATACAACAAACGGGAGAATTGGCAACAACCAGCTCTTGCAATTAAGAAACATGCCAATTCAGCAGATTCCTGACCAAAGGTGAAAAGTACACTGTGAGGAAGACTCGGGGTCTTCCTCCCAAAGACCCCTGCCCACGTCCCAAAGACCCCTGCCTACAATTCTTGGAAGGCTCTGCGCAGGCGCAAGGTGCCAAAAGGCTAATTAGCATGAGAAGCGAGGGAAGGCGGGGATAGGTAATGCATATGTATAGGTGCTTGTAGAATATTGATAGATTGATTGTATAAATTCAAGACTGCTTTCTGCTTTGGGTATGCACGATAGGTGGAGAGATCCCCCGTGCATCCAGCGCTGCAATAAAGAATATACCACTTAAAGGAATTTCGGCTTCGATCTTTGAATCAATTTGGCGACCCAGATGGGACAACCTCTCTGCCGGACTGCAGGACCTGCTGGGAACAGGACTCCCTAGGGTACCCCCGGGATTTCCCGGAGGGACTCCTCGACTCACCGGATCACTGCGGAGGCAGACAAGGACCCCATCATTGTAAGTGAGTATATTCTTTATTCTGGTTTGGTTTTCTGGTAGACCGGTCATCTGGAACTGTCTGTAAGTCAGAAGGTGATCTTCTGCGAGGCAGTGTTTGGTATATACTTTGTGGTTAGCACCATAAGTACATGTTTGGGGACCTTAAGGAAGGAGCTCGCTTTAAGGTCCATCTGGAATTGTGTTGTCTATTTCGGTTTTCTGACTCATGGAGTATGGTATTTAACTCTGGTTCTTGTTACTGCGATTTTGGCTATTTTCCTGGTGGTAATAGTAGGTTCGTGGCATTGTTATAAGAAAGATATCGTTACGGTGTTACACAGTTCGGTTTTCTGACTAATCGCATGTGGAATTTGACTCTGACTATTGTTACTGTGATTTTGGCAATATTGCTGGTAATAGTAGTTTTGTGACATCGCTACTGAAAGATATTGCGTGCCCGTAGTTTTGTGAGTGATACGTTTTGTGATACGCTTTTGTAAGTAACGTGTGTATTCTGAAAGTGTAAACTGGAAACTGGGGGGGCAAACAAGCAGTGAAATTTTAAAGAAAAGTGTGTTAGGATGTGTTTTAAGTCACTGGAAGGATATTGGAGGATCTGCCGGTGGAAGTGTGAACAAGAAAACATTGATAAAATATCGTAATCAGTGGTGGCCGCTTTATAAGCTGGAATGTGGAGAAAAGTGGCCCCTAAATGGAACTTTAAACTATAATATTTTGCTACAGTTAATGTTGTTTTTTGAGAAGCAGAACAGGATGAAATGTTGTATACTGATGTTTCAGCATCTTGGTGGGAAAAGGTAGGGAATTAAGTTGGCCCCTGACTGAACCTTTGATGTTGGCATTAGAGAAGTACAGGCTGGAGAAAGATAAAGGAAGTGTTAAAAGGGTTGTTGAAAGTGTTAAAGGTGTTTGAAGTTGAATGAGCAGGGAAAGAGGATGTAGGAATGTTAATAGTTCTGCCTCTGCCCGAGGCAGAGATCTTAAAATCATGGGTGTTAGCCCTTTAGGGCAAAGGGACCATGATCGGTCCGAGAGAGTTGTCACAGAAACAGAAAAGAGGTCAACTCTTAAAACAACCTGAGTTCATGTGCGAGCTCAGATTGCTGATGGGACCGTTCAGGGAACTGTGGACAATTGCATTCCCCTGACCGACCCCCACTAAGACCCGAATCATCCTGAAAATCATGAACGGTTAAGTAAATACTAAAACCTGGATGAATTGGGAATTGAGAATATGCTTCCAACAAGGTCTAAAAGAAAGCCCTATGGAATTTTTGGACCAACTCTGAAATGTAATGAAAATAAATAAATAAATAAATAAATAAAACAAAACGGTTTGGACCTGGCTTTGGAGGACAAATTGACTAGCCTTTTCCTAGGGTAATCAACCCCTGATTTCAACAGGAATAACGGGGACCTGGGGAATCTACCCTAGCGGATCCTCCACTGGTTATAATGAAGCTAGGGGAGGAATGGAAGTGAAATTTCTTATTGCTATGGGGCAACGTATTCAGTTCTAAATCAAGCATTAATGCCTTCACAGAATTATTATGTTAGGGTAAAAGGTGTGTCGTGGTTTAACCCGGCCGGCAGCTAAACACCACGCAGCTGTTCGCTCCCCCTCCCCCTCCCCCTCTGGGATGGGGGAGAGAAATGGAAAGTGAAGCCTGTGAGTTGAGATAAAGACAGTTTAATAAGACAAAATAATAATAATAATAATAATAATAATAATAATAATAATAATAATAATAATAATAATAATAATAATAATAAAATGATGATAATAGTACCACTACTAATAATGTGTACAAACAAGTGATGCACAATGCAATTGCTCACCACCCGCTGACCGATGCCCAGCCTAACCCCGAGCAGTCCGGCCCCCTCCCCCTGGCTAGCCACCCCTATGTATTGTTTAGCCTGACGTCCGATGCTATGGAATACCCCTTTGGCTAGTTTGGGTCACCTGTCCTGGGTCTGTCCCCTCCCAGCTCTTACTGCACCCCCAGCCTGCCTGTTGGCAGGACAGAGCAAGAAGCTGAGATGTCCTTGGCTTGGTATAAGCATTGCTCTGCAACAATTAAAACATCGGGGTGTTATCAGCACTCTTCTCATCCTAAGCCAAAACATAGCATTCTCCCAGCTACTAGGAAGAAAATTAACTCTGTTCTAACTGAAACCAGGACAAGGTGTAACCGAAAAGGCTTATTTTTGTGAACCTTTGAAGTACAAGTTAGGGAAACAATGGGGCATACACAGATTTTTATCTATGCCTAGCTCCTCATGGGCACTCTTAGGTAGAGATTTATTAGAGCAAGTAGGAGCAGAAATTGTCTTTGAAAAAGGGAAAATGGAATTAAGAACAGGAGAAGAACAACTAATAAATGTGTTAAGCTTGGCACTAATACAAACTGACCCTAAAAGTGAAATACCTTTAGAGATCACAGATCAAGTATGTCCAGGAGTTTGGGCTACCGAAGTCCCTGGAAGAGCTAAAAATGTGACCTTAATAATTATTAAATTAAAGCCAGGAGAGAAACCCGTTAAGGTTAAGTAATATCCTTTGAGGACAGAAGATAGGAAAGGAATTAAAGAGATAGTTGATCAATTTTTACAGTATGGATTATTGATTGAATGCGAATCAGAATACAATGCACCCATATTGCCAATTAAAAAGGCAGATGAAAAAGCTATAGGCTAGTTCAGGATTTGAGGGCCATAAATAAAATCACTGAGGATATACATCCAGTAGTGGCAAACCCTTATACTTTGCTGACTAAATTAAAGAATAGTCAAGTCTGGTTTACCGTACTGGATTTAAAAGATGCCTTCTTCTGCCTAGGCTTAGCCACAGAAAGCCAAAACCTATTCGCCTTTGAATGGGAAAATCCCGATTCAGGCAGAAAGACGCAGCTTACGTGGACATTACTACCTCAAGGATTCAAGAATAGCCCCACTAATTTTGGAAACCAATTAGCAAGGGAACTCGAAACATGGATACCTCCGGACACTGAAGGTGCTTTGTTACAATATGTAGATGATCTCTTAATAGCTACCGAGACTAAAGGGAGTTGGATTCAATGGACTATAAGTCGTCTTAATTTTCTGGGTTTAAATGGATATCAAGTCTCTTGACAGAAAGTCCAGCTGGCTCAACAAAGTGTGACCTATCTGGGATTTGACATTTCGGAAGGACAACGAGAACTAGGAACTGAACATAAGGAAGTCATTTGCCGGACTCCAGAACCTCAAATGGTAAAGGAGCTACAAAGCTTTTTAGGAATGACAGGTTGGTGTCGCCTTTGGATTTATAATTATGGACTATTGGTAAAGCCTCTATGTGAATTGATAAAGATTAACCAGTCAAAGTTAGTCTGGACTGGAGAAGCACAAAAAGTCTTTAAACAACTTAAACAAGAATTGATGATTTTGAAATATCAAGCAATATTGGTAGAACAGGACGACGTGGAAATTGTGATAATTCATATTGTGAATCTAGCCTCTTTTCTTAGTGATGCTCCGGCACAAGCTGTGATTCACGATTGTTTAGAAACTCTAGAGACTGTGTATTCCAGCCGACCAGACCTTAAGGAGGAGCCCATGGAAGACGCGGAAGAAACTTGGTTCACGGATGGGAGCAGTTTTGTTACGCAAAGACAACGTAAAGCTGGATATGCTATAACAACTACTCAGCAGGTAATCGAGTCTAAGCCTTTACCCCCTGGAACATCAGCTCAAAAGGCGGAGATAGTTGCTCTCACGAGAGCATTGGAACTGGCAGCGGGAAAAAGGGTAAATATTTGGACAGATTCTAAATATACATTCGGCGTGGTACATGCTCATGGAGCAATTTGGAAAGAACATGGATTGCTGACCACTCAGTGAAAACACAAAGTATGCTGAAGAAATTTTAAAATTGTTAGAGGCTGTAGAACAACCAGAAAAGGTAGCTATCATGCATTGTCAGGGACACCAAAAGGGGAACACCGATTTTGAAATTGGAAAATCGATTGGCAGAGGCTAAGCAGGCAGCTGAAATAACTGAGGTGAAGGCATTGTCTTTGATACCAGACGGTAAAATCCAAACTATATCCAAATTATACAAAAGAAGACTTAAAATTAATTGAAGATTTGAAAGGTAAAATGAAACCAGATGGATGAGTATATTTAAAAGATAACCCCATAGTAATACCCTCTAGTTTGACATGGCCCATAGTTCTTACAGAACACAATAAAACGCATTGGGGAGCTGGCACACTGCATAAGAGCCTGAGTCAGACATTAGTGGGACGATATGATAAAACAAGTAACTCAACAATGTAGCATTTGCTTACACAATACCAAGGATAGAATAAAATTTGGAATAATCGGTAAAGGAAATTATTTGGGGCAACAGTGGCAAATTGATTTTTCAGAACTCCCTAGAAAAGGGGGGTATCATTATTTACTGGTTCTGACTGACACGTTTTCAGGAAGGCCTGAAGCCTTTCCCTGTCGAACAACCAAAGCAAGAGAAGTGGTTAAAGTCTTGTTAAATGAAATAATACCATGCTTTGGGATTCTAGTAGCAATGTCTTCTGATAGAGTTTCACATTTTTGTGCACAAGTGGTAGAACAGATAAGTAAGATTCTAAAGATAGATTGGCAACTGCATACTCCTTATAGACCACAGGCAAGTGGACAGGTAGAAAAAATGAACCATTTAATTAAACAATAAATAGCTAAAATTGGATAAGAAGCTAATTTGTCATGGCCTCAATCCCTCCCTTTAGCATTACTTGGAATTAGAGTTAAACCTAGAATAAAAGGAAATTTGAGTCCCTTCAAAATCTTATATGGAAGGCCATAGCAATTTCTATTTAGTGGAGAGGACCTAACGCAGTTAGGATCAGAATATTTATATGCTTATATAACTGAACTTCAGAAACAATTAAATAAAGTACATACATTTGTTTTAGGGACCAGGGCTAGAGGGTTGGATCAACCAATCCACCCCTTTAAGCTCGGGGATTATATATATATAAAGACTTTTTCAGGACAACCCGTGCAGGAAAAATGGAAGGAAAGTGGATGGGACCACACCAAGTATTACTGACAACACACACCGCCATTAAGATTAAGAAGCAAGCAGCTTGGATCCACAATTCAAGGGTGAAGAAGGCCCCGGCGAGGATATGGACCACCACTCCAATTGGACCAACAAAATTACGGTTTTCCAGATCCTAATGATTGCAGGGGTGCGGTTCTCGGATTTGGGGTGGGCAACTTGGGATGAGAACTTACACCTGACCTTAATACAAACAATTTCTCAAGTAACTAATAAGACGAACTGTTGGGTATGCACCCATCTGCCACAGCATGGGAATAAGGGTGTATCGTTAATTGGGATTCCCTTGCCTGCAAACTTATCTTGGACTAATTTGTGGGAAAACACATCTTGGGGTCGAAAATATTAAGCAGTTTTGGAACTAGAAGTGAGTAGCTTCATGCCGTTAGAATCCTATTATGTATGTGTACAAAGGTGTAACCCGCCTAAGGGTATAGGAAAACAGCATTGTATAAATACGGATACTACTTATGTGGGAAATCAGACATCTTGTAATTGAACAATTGATATTAGTACGACTAGCGGCTGGGCAAATTCAACCAGCTGGACGGTTCCAGAAGGAAAAGGGTGGTATTGGCTATGCAGTGATACAGCCCGTAAGGTCTTGCCTGAGAATTGGAAGGGAACTTGCACTCTTGGAGCGGTAGTCCCCAATATGACAGTACATGATGTAGTGCCTCGAGGTTACTTGAGAAATCATATCCGGAGAATCAGATGAAAAATTAACAATCCATTGGTAGAGAGACACACCCCTTTTCATAGTTTTGTGCGATGGTTTATCCCATGGTTAGGAGTGAGTGAATTGGAAAAGGCAATAGTTAATATTTCTGCAATTATAGAGAAGTTAGAAAACAAAATTCTGGATGCTATAAAGGCTCAACAAGAAGAGATATCTAGTTTATCACAGGTAGTATTCCAAAATCGGATGGCCCTAGACTTGTTACTGGCCACTCAAGGGGGAGTCTGTACAGTAATAAACACAAGTTGTTGTATGTATGTAGATCAGAGTGGAAGGATCTCTACCGACCTGGAAGAAATATGGAAGCAGACCAGGATCCTACATGAGATCAGTAAAGATGATCTTTCATGGAGTTTTAGTGAACTATGGACTAAGTTAACCTCCTGGTTGCCCAATTTCCAATGGTTGAAACAAGTATTCATTGCTCTAATCGTATTAGTAGTGTTAGGAATATTTGTGTGCATGTTGTTTAGATGCCTGCTTTGTTGTGTTACTGTAAATAAAGAAAGTATCTGATGCAAAAGAATTTGCATGGGAAAAGAAAAGGGGGGATTGATTAAGGAGGTATTGGGGAGGCAAGGACAATCCCCAGACAAGGACTGTATATCTCGAAACAAGACACTGGAACTCATGATAAGGAAGCGGCAGGCGGACAGAGAAACGAATGTAAGGACTATAACTCTCGAAACTGGACATTGGAATTCATTATAAAGATACAACAAACGGGAGAATTGGCAACAACCAGCTCTTGCAATTAAGAAACATGCCAATTCAGCAGATTCCTGACCAAAGGTGAAAAGTACACTGTGAGGAAGACTCGGGGTCTTCCTCCCAAAGACCCCTGCCCACGTCCCAAAGACCCCTGCCCACAATTCTTGGAAGGCTCTGCGCAGGCGCAAGGTGCCAAAAGGCTAATTAGCATGAGAAGCGAGGGAAGGCGGGGATAGGTAATGCGTATGTATAGGTGCTTGTAGAATATTGATAGATTGATTGTATAAATTCAAGACTGCTTTCTGCTTTGGGTATGCACGATAGGTGGAGAGATCCCCTGTGCATCCAGCGCTGCAATAAAGAATATACCACTTAAAGGAATTTCGGCTTCGATCTTTGAATCAATTTGGCGACCCAGATGGGACAACCTCTCTGCCGGACTGCAGGACCTGCTGGGAACAGGACTCCCTAGGGTACCCCCGGGATTTCCCGGAGGGACTCCTCGACTCACCGGATCACTGCGGAGGCAGACAAGGACCCCATCATTGTAAGCGAGTATATTCTTTATTCTGGTTTGGTTTTCTGGTAGACCGGTCATCTGGAACTGTCTGTAAGTCAGAAGGTGATCTTCTGCAAGGCAGTGTTTGGTATATACTTTGTGGTTATCACTATAAGTACATGTTTGGGGACCTTAAGGAAGGAGCTCGCTTTAAGGTCCATCTGGAATTGTGTTGTCTATTTCGGTTTTCTGACTCATGGAGTATGGTATTTAACTCTGGTTCTTGTTACTGCGATTTTGGCTATTTTCCTGGTGGTAATAGTAGGTTCGTGGCATTGTTATAAGAAAGATATCGTTACGGTGTTACACAGTTTGGTTTTCTGACTTATCGCATGTGGAATTTGACTCTGACTATTGTTACTGTGATTTTGGCAATATTGCTGGTAATAGTAGTTTTGTGACATCGCTACTGAAAGATATTGCGTGCCCGTAGTTTTGTGAGTGATACGTTTTGTGATACGCTTTTGTAAGTAACGTGTGTATTCTGAAAGTGTAAACTGGAAACTGGGGGGGCAAACAAGCAGTGAAATTTTAAAGAAAAGTGTGTTAGGATGTGTTTTAAGTCACTGGAAGGATATTGGAGGATCTGCCGGTGGAAGTGTGAACAGGAAAACATTGATAAAATATCGTAATCAGTGGTGGCCGCTTTATAAGCTGGAATGTGGAGAAAAGTGGCCCCTAAATGGAACTTTAAACTATAATATTTTGCTACAGTTAATGTTGTTTTTTGAGAAGCAGAACAGGATGAAATGTTGTATACTGATGTTTCAGCATCTTGGTGGGAAAAGGTAGGGAATTAAGTTGGCCCCTGACTGAACCTTTGATGTTGGCATTAGAGAAGTACAGGCTGGAGAAAGATAAAGGAAGTGTTAAAAGGGTTGTTGAAAGTGTTAAAGGTGTTTGAAGTTGAATGAGCAGGGAAAGAGGGTGTAGGAATGTTAATAGTTCTGCCTCTGCCCGAGGCAGAGATCTTAAAATCATGGGTGTTAGCCCTTTAGGGCAAAGGGACCATGATCGGTCCGAGAGAGTTGTCACAGAAACAGAAAAGCAGTCAACTCTTAAAACAACCTGAGTTCATGTGCGAGCTCAGATTGCTGATGGGACCGTTCAGGGAACTGTGGACAATTGCATTCCCCTGACCGACCCCCACTAAGACCCGAATCATCCTGAAAATCATGACCGGTTAAGTAAATACTAAAACCTGGATGAATTGGGAATTGAGAATATGCTTCCAACAAGGTCTAAAAGAAAGCCCTATGGAATTTTTGGACCAACTCTGAAATGTAATGAAAATAAATAAATAAATAAATAAATAAATAAATAAATAAAACAAAACGGTTTGGACCTGGCTTTGGAGGACAAATTGACTAGCCTTTTCCTAGGGTAATCAACCCCTGATTTCAACAGGAATAACGGGGACCTGGGGAATCTACCCTAGCGGATCCTCCACTGGTTATAATGAAGCTAGGGGAGGAATGGAAGTGAAATTTCTTATTGCTATGGGGCAACGTATTCAGTTCTAAATCAAGCATTAATGCCTTCACAGAATTATTATGTTAGGGTAAAAGGTGTGTCGTGGTTTAACCCGGCCGGCAGCTAAACACCACGCAGCTGTTCGCTCCCCCTCCCCCTCCCCCTCTGGGATGGGGGAGAGAAATGGAAAGTGAAGCCTGTGAGTTGAGATAAAGACAGTTTAATAAGACAAAATAATAATAATAATAATAATAATAATAATAATAATAATAATAATAATAATAATAATAATAATACAATGATGATAATAGTACCACTACTAATAATGTGTACAAACAAGTGATGCACAATGCAATTGCTCACCACCCGCTGACTGATGCCCAGCCTAACCCCGAGCAGTCCGGCCCCCTCCCCCTGGCTAGCCACCCCTATGTATTGTTTAGCCTGACGTCCGATGCTATGGAATACCCCTTTGGCTAGTTTGGGTCACCTGTCCTGGGTCTGTCCCCTCCCAGCTCTTACTGCACCCCCAGCCTGCCTGTTGGCAGGACAGAGCAAGAAGCTGAGATGTCCTTGGCTTGCTATAAGCATTGCTCTGCAACAATTAAAACATTGGGGTGTTATCAGCACTCTTCTCACCCTAAGCCAAAACATAGCATTCTCCCAGCTACTAGGAAGAAAATTAACTCTGTTCTAACTGAAACCAGGACAAGGTGTAACCGAAAAGGCTTATTTTTGTGAACCTTTGAAGTACAAGTTAGGGAAACAATGGGGCATACACAGATTTTTATCTATGCCTAGCTCCTCATGGGCACTCTTAGGTAGAGATTTATTAGAGCAAGTAGGAGCAGAAATTGTCTTTGAAAAGGGGAAAATGGAATTAAGAACAGGAGAAGAACAACTAATAAATGTGTTAAGCTTGGCACTAATACAAACTGACCCTAAAAGTGAAATACCTTTAGAGATCACAGATCAAGTATGTCCAGGAGTTTGGGCTACCGAAGTCCCTGGAAGAGCTAAAAATGTGACCTTAATAATTATTAAATTAAAGCCAGGAGAGAAACCCGTTAAGGTTAAGTAATATCCTTTGAGGACAGAAGATAGGAAAGGAATTAAAGAGATAATTGATCAATTTTTACAGTATGGATTATTGATTGAATGCGAATCAGAATACAATGCACCCATATTGCCAATTAAAAAGGCAGATGAAAAAGCTATAGGCTAGTTCAGGATTTGAGGGCCATAAATAAAATCACTGAGGATATACATCCAGTAGTGGCAAACCCTTATACTTTGCTGACTAAATTAAAGAATAGTCAAGTCTGGTTTACCGTACTGGATTTAAAAGATGCCTTCTTCTGCCTAGGCTTAGCCACAGAAAGCCAAAACCTATTCGCCTTTGAATGGGAAAATCCCGATTCGGGCAGAAAGACGCAGCTTACGTGGACATTACTACCTCAAGGATTCAAGAATAGCCCCACTAATTTTGGAAACCAATTAGCAAGGGAACTCGAAACATGGATACCTCCGGACACTGAAGGTGCTTTGTTACAATATGTAGATGATCTCTTAATAGCTACCGAGACTAAAGGGAGTTGGATTCAATGGACTATAAGTCGTCTTAATTTTCTGGGTTTAAATGGATATCAAGTCTCTTGACAGAAAGTCCAGCTGGCTCAACAAAGTGTGACCTATCTGGGATTTGACATTTCGGAAGGACAACGAGAACTAGGAACTGAACATAAGGAAGTCATTTGCCGGACTCCAGAACCTCAAATGGTAAAGGAGCTACAAACCTTTTTAGGAATGACAGATTGGTGCGCCTTTGGATTTATAATTATGGACTATTGGTAAAGCCTCTATGTGAATTGATAAAGATTAACCAGTCAAAGTTAGTCTGGACTGGAGAAGCACAAATAGTCTTTAAACAACTTAAACAAGAATTGATGATTTTGAAATATCAAGCAATATTGGTAGAACAGGACGACGTGGAAATTGTGATAATTCATATTGTGAATCTAGCCTCTTTTCTTAGTGATGCTCCGGCACAAGCTGTGATTCACGATTGTTTAGAAACTCTAGAGACTGTGTATTCCAGCCGACCAGACCTTAAGGAGGAGCCCATGGAAGACGCGGAAGAAACTTGGTTCACGGATGGGAGCAGTTTTGTTACGCAAAGACAACGTAAAGCTGGATATGCTATAACAACTACTCAGCAGGTAATCGAGTCTAAGCCTTTACCCCCTGGAACATCAGCTCAAAAGGCGGAGATAGTTGCTCTCACGAGAGCATTGGAACTGGCAGCGGGAAAAAGGGTAAATATTTGGACAGATTCTAAATATACATTCGGCGTGGTACATGCTCATGGAGCAATTTGGAAAGAACATGGATTGCTGACCGCACAGTGAAAACACAAAGTATGCTGAAGAAATTTTAAAATTGTTAGAGGCTGTAGAACAACCAGAAAAGGTAGCTATCATGCATTGTCAGGGACACCAAAAGGGGAACACCGATTTTGAAATTGGAAAATCGATTGGCAGAGGCTAAGCAGGCAGCTGAAATAACTGAGGTGAAGGCATTGTCTTTGATACCAGACGGTAAAATCCAAACTATATCCAAATTATACAAAAGAAGACTTAAAATTAATTGAAGATTTGAAAGGTAAAATGAAACCAGATGGATGAGTATATTTAAAAGATAACCCCATAGTAATACCCTCTAGTTTGACATGGCCCATAGTTCTTACAGAACACAATAAAACGCATTGGGGAGCTGGCACACTGCATAAGAGCCTGAGTCAGACATTAGTGGGACGATATGATAAAACAAGTAACTCAACAATGTAGCATTTGCTTACACAATACCAAGGATAGAATAAAATTTGGAATAATCGGTAAAGGAAATTATTCGGGGCAACAGTGGCAAATTGATTTTTCAGAACTCCCTAGAAAAGGGGGGTATCATTATTTACTGGTTCTGACTGACACGTTTTCAGGAAGGCCTGAAGCCTTTCCCTGTCGAACAACCAAAGCAAGAGAAGTGGTTAAAGTCTTGTTAAATGAAATAATACCATGCTTTGGGATTCTAGTAGCAATGTCTTCTGATAGAGTTTCACATTTTTGTGCACAAGTGGTAGAACAGATAAGTAAGATTCTAAAGATAGATTGGCAACTGCATACTCCTTATAGACCACAGGCAAGTGGACAGGTAGAAAAAATGAACCATTTAATTAAACAATAAATAGCTAAAATTGGATAAGAAGCTAATTTGTCATGGCCTCAATCCCTCCCTTTAGCATTACTTGGAATTAGAGTTAAACCTAGAATAAAAGGAAATTTGAGTCCCTTCAAAATCTTATATGGAAGGCCATAGCAATTTCTATTTAGTGGAGAGGACCTAACGCAGTTAGGATCAGAATATTTATATGCTTATATAACTGAACTTCAGAAACAATTAAATAAAGTACATACATTTGTTTTAGGGACCAGGGCTAGAGGGTTGGATCAACCAATCCACCCCTTTAAGCTCGGGGATTATATATATATAAAGACTTTTTCAGGACAACCCGTGCAGGAAAAATGGAAGGAAAGTGGATGGGACCACACCAAGTATTACTGACAACACACACCGCCATTAAGATTAAGAAGCAAGCAGCTTGGATCCACAATTCAAGGGTGAAGAAGGCCCCGGCGAGGATATGGACCACCACTCCAATTGGACCAACAAAATTACGGTTTTCCAGATCCTAATGATTGCAGGGGTGCGGTTCTCGGATTTGGGGTGGGCAACTTGGGATGAGAACTTACACCTGACCTTAATACAAACAATTTCTCAAGTAACTAATAAGACGAACTGTTGGGTATGCACCCATCTGCCACAGCATGGGAATAAGGGTGTATCGTTAATTGGGATTCCCTTGCCTGCAAACTTATCTTGGACTAATTTGTGGGAAAACACATCTTGGGGTCGAAAATATTAAGCAGTTTTGGAACTAGAAGTGAGTAGCTTCATGCCGTTAGAATCCTATTATGTATGTGTACAAAGGTGTAACCCGCCTAAGGGTATAGGAAAACAGCATTGTATAAATACGGATACTACTTATGTGGGAAATCAGACATCTTGTAATTGAACAATTGATATTAGTACGACTAGCGGCTGGGCAAATTCAACCAGCTGGACGGTTCCAGAAGGAAAAGGGTGGTATTGGCTATGCAGTGATACAGCCCGTAAGGTCTTGCCTGAGAATTGGAAGGGAACTTGCACTCTTGGAGCGGTAGTCCCCAATATGACAGTACATGATGTAGTGCCTCGAGGTTACTTGAGAAATCATATCCGGAGAATCAGATGAAAAATTAACAATCCATTGGTAGAGAGACACACCCCTTTTCATAGTTTTGTGCGATGGTTTATCCCATGGTTAGGAGTGAGTGAATTGGAAAAGGCAATAGTTAATATTTCTGCAATTATAGAGAAGTTAGAAAACAAAATTCTGGATGCTATAAAGGCTCAACAAGAAGAGATATCTAGTTTATCACAGGTAGTATTCCAAAATCGGATGGCCCTAGACTTGTTACTGGCCACTCAAGGGGGAGTCTGTACAGTAATAAACACAAGTTGTTGTATGTATGTAGATCAGAGTGGAAGGATCTCTACCGACCTGGAAGAAATATGGAAGCAGACCAGGATCCTACATGAGATCAGTAAAGATGATCTTTCATGGAGTTTTAGTGAACTATGGACTAAGTTAACCTCCTGGTTGCCCAATTTCCAATGGTTGAAACAAGTATTCATTGCTCTAATCGTATTAGTAGTGTTAGGAATATTTGTGTGCATGTTGTTTAGATGCCTGCTTTGTTGTGTTACTGTAAATAAAGAAAGTATCTGATGCAAAAGAATTTGCATGGGAAAAGAAAAGGGGGGATTGATTAAGGAGGTATTGGGGAGGCAAGGACAATCCCCAGACAAGGACTGTATATCTCGAAACAAGACACTGGAACTCATGATAAGGAAGCGGCAGGCGGACAGAGAAACGAATGTAAGGACTATAACTCTCGAAACTGGACATTGGAATTCATTATAAAGATACAACAAACGGGAGAATTGGCAACAACCAGCTCTTGCAATTAAGAAACATGCCAATTCAGCAGATTCCTGACCAAAGGTGAAAAGTACACTGTGAGGAAGACTCGGGGTCTTCCTCCCAAAGACCCCTGCCCACGTCCCAAAGACCCCTGCCCACAATTCTTGGAAGGCTCTGCGCAGGCGCAAGGTGCCAAAAGGCTAATTAGCATGAGAAGCGAGGGAAGGCGGGGATAGGTAATGCGTATGTATAGGTGCTTGTAGAATATTGATAGATTGATTGTATAAATTCAAGACTGCTTTCTGCTTTGGGTATGCACGATAGGTGGAGAGATCCCCTGTGCATCCAGCGCTGCAATAAAGAATATACCACTTAAAGGAATTTCGGCTTCGATCTTTGAATCAATTTGGCGACCCAGATGGGACAACCTCTCTGCCGGACTGCAGGACCTGCTGGGAACAGGACTCCCTAGGGTACCCCCGGGATTTCCCGGAGGGACTCCTCGACTCACCGGATCACTGCGGAGGCAGACAAGGACCCCATCATTGTAAGCGAGTATATTCTTTATTCTGGTTTGGTTTTCTGGTAGACCGGTCATCTGGAACTGTCTGTAAGTCAGAAGGTGATCTTCTGCAAGGCAGTGTTTGGTATATACTTTGTGGTTATCACTATAAGTACATGTTTGGGGACCTTAAGGAAGGAGCTCGCTTTAAGGTCCATCTGGAATTGTGTTGTCTATTTCGGTTTTCTGACTCATGGAGTATGGTATTTAACTCTGGTTCTTGTTACTGCGATTTTGGCTATTTTCCTGGTGGTAATAGTAGGTTCGTGGCATTGTTATAAGAAAGATATCGTTACGGTGTTACACAGTTCGGTTTTCTGACTTATCGCATGTGGAATTTGACTCTGACTATTGTTACTGTGATTTTGGCAATATTGCTGGTAATAGTAGTTTTGTGACATCGCTACTGAAAGATATTGCGTGCCCGTAGTTTTGTGAGTGATACGTTTTGTGATACGCTTTTGTAAGTAACGTGTGTATTCTGAAAGTGTAAACTGGAAACTGGGGGGGCAAACAAGCAGTGAAATTTTAAAGAAAAGTGTGTTAGGATGTGTTTTAAGTCACTGGAAGGATATTGGAGGATCTGCCGGTGGAAGTGTGAACAGGAAAACATTGATAAAATATCGTAATCAGTGGTGGCCGCTTTATAAGCTGGAATGTGGAGAAAAGTGGCCCCTAAATGGAACTTTAAACTATAATATTTTGCTACAGTTAATGTTGTTTTTTGAGAAGCAGAACAGGATGAAATGTTGTATACTGATGTTTCAGCATCTTGGTGGGAAAAGGTAGGGAATTAAGTTGGCCCCTGACTGAACCTTTGATGTTGGCATTAGAGAAGTACAGGCTGGAGAAAGATAAAGGAAGTGTTAAAAGGGTTGTTGAAAGTGTTAAAGGTGTTTGAAGTTGAATGAGCAGGGAAAGAGGGTGTAGGAATGTTAATAGTTCTGCCTCTGCCCGAGGCAGAGATCTTAAAATCATGGGTGTTAGCCCTTTAGGGCAAAGGGACCATGATCGGTCCGAGAGAGTTGTCACAGAAACAGAAAAGCAGTCAACTCTTAAAACAACCTGAGTTCATGTGCGAGCTCAGATTGCTGATGGGACCGTTCAGGGAACTGTGGACAATTGCATTCCCCTGACCGACCCCCACTAAGACCCGAATCATCCTGAAAATCATGACCGGTTAAGTAAATACTAAAACCTGGATGAATTGGGAATTGAGAATATGCTTCCAACAAGGTCTAAAAGAAAGCCCTATGGAATTTTTGGACCAACTCTGAAATGTAATGAAAATAAATAAATAAATAAATAAATAAATAAATAAATAAAACAAAACGGTTTGGACCTGGCTTTGGAGGACAAATTGACTAGCCTTTTCCTAGGGTAATCAACCCCTGATTTCAACAGGAATAACGGGGACCTGGGGAATCTACCCTAGCGGATCCTCCACTGGTTATAATGAAGCTAGGGGAGGAATGGAAGTGAAATTTCTTATTGCTATGGGGCAACGTATTCAGTTCTAAATCAAGCATTAATGCCTTCACAGAATTATTATGTTAGGGTAAAAGGTGTGTCGTGGTTTAACCCGGCCGGCAGCTAAACACCACGCAGCTGTTCGCTCCCCCTCCCCCTCCCCCTCTGGGATGGGGGAGAGAAATGGAAAGTGAAGCCTGTGAGTTGAGATAAAGACAGTTTAATAAGACAAAATAATAATAATAATAATAATAATAATAATAATAATAATAATAATAATAATAATAATAATAATACAATGATGATAATAGTACCACTACTAATAATGTGTACAAACAAGTGATGCACAATGCAATTGCTCACCACCCGCTGACTGATGCCCAGCCTAACCCCGAGCAGTCCGGCCCCCTCCCCCTGGCTAGCCACCCCTATGTATTGTTTAGCCTGACGTCCGATGCTATGGAATACCCCTTTGGCTAGTTTGGGTCACCTGTCCTGGGTCTGTCCCCTCCCAGCTCTTACTGCACCCCCAGCCTGCCTGTTGGCAGGACAGAGCAAGAAGCTGAGATGTCCTTGGCTTGCTATAAGCATTGCTCTGCAACAATTAAAACATTGGGGTGTTATCAGCACTCTTCTCACCCTAAGCCAAAACATAGCATTCTCCCAGCTACTAGGAAGAAAATTAACTCTGTTCTAACTGAAACCAGGACAAGGTGTAACCGAAAAGGCTTATTTTTGTGAACCTTTGAAGTACAAGTTAGGGAAACAATGGGGCATACACAGATTTTTATCTATGCCTAGCTCCTCATGGGCACTCTTAGGTAGAGATTTATTAGAGCAAGTAGGAGCAGAAATTGTCTTTGAAAAGGGGAAAATGGAATTAAGAACAGGAGAAGAACAACTAATAAATGTGTTAAGCTTGGCACTAATACAAACTGACCCTAAAAGTGAAATACCTTTAGAGATCACAGATCAAGTATGTCCAGGAGTTTGGGCTACCGAAGTCCCTGGAAGAGCTAAAAATGTGACCTTAATAATTATTAAATTAAAGCCAGGAGAGAAACCCGTTAAGGTTAAGTAATATCCTTTGAGGACAGAAGATAGGAAAGGAATTAAAGAGATAATTGATCAATTTTTACAGTATGGATTATTGATTGAATGCGAATCAGAATACAATGCACCCATATTGCCGATTAAAAAGGCAGATGAAAAAGCTATAGGCTAGTTCAGGATTTGAGGGCCATAAATAAAATCACTGAGGATATACATCCAGTAGTGGCAAACCCTTATACTTTGCTGACTAAATTAAAGAATAGTCAAGTCTGGTTTACCGTACTGGATTTAAAAGATGCCTTCTTCTGCCTAGGCTTAGCCACAGAAAGCCAAAACCTATTCGCCTTTGAATGGGAAAATCCCGATTCGGGCAGAAAGACGCAGCTTACGTGGACATTACTACCTCAAGGATTCAAGAATAGCCCCACTAATTTTGGAAACCAATTAGCAAGGGAACTCGAAACATGGATACCTCCGGACACTGAAGGTGCTTTGTTACAATATGTAGATGATCTCTTAATAGCTACCGAGACTAAAGGGAGTTGGATTCAATGGACTATAAGTCGTCTTAATTTTCTGGGTTTAAATGGATATCAAGTCTCTTGACAGAAAGTCCAGCTGGCTCAACAAAGTGTGACCTATCTGGGATTTGACATTTCGGAAGGACAACGAGAACTAGGAACTGAACATAAGGAAGTCATTTGCCGGACTCCAGAACCTCAAATGGTAAAGGAGCTACAAACCTTTTTAGGAATGACAGATTGGTGTCGCCTTTGGATTTATAATTATGGACTATTGGTAAAGCCTCTATGTGAATTGATAAAGATTAACCAGTCAAAGTTAGTCTGGACTGGAGAAGCACAAATAGTCTTTAAACAACTTAAACAAGAATTGATGATTTTGAAATATCAAGCAATATTGGTAGAACAGGACGACGTGGAAATTGTGATAATTCATATTGTGAATCTAGCCTCTTTTCTTAGTGATGCTCCGGCACAAGCTGTGATTCACGATTGTTTAGAAACTCTAGAGACTGTGTATTCCAGCCGACCAGACCTTAAGGAGGAGCCCATGGAAGACGCGGAAGAAACTTGGTTCACGGATGGGAGCAGTTTTGTTACGCAAAGACAACGTAAAGCTGGATATGCTATAACAACTACTCAGCAGGTAATCGAGTCTAAGCCTTTACCCCCTGGAACATCAGCTCAAAAGGCGGAGATAGTTGCTCTCACGAGAGCATTGGAACTGGCAGCGGGAAAAAGGGTAAATATTTGGACAGATTCTAAATATACATTCGGCGTGGTACATGCTCATGGAGCAATTTGGAAAGAACATGGATTGCTGACCGCTCAGTGAAAACACAAAGTATGCTGAAGAAATTTTAAAATTGTTAGAGGCTGTAAAACAACCAGAAAAGGTAGCTATCATGCATTGTCAGGGACACCAAAAGGGGAACACCGATTTTGAAATTGGAAAATCGATTGGCAGAGGCTAAGCAGGCAGCTGAAATAACTGAGGTGAAGGCATTGTCTTTGATACCAGACGGTAAAATCCAAACTATATCCAAATTATACAAAAGAAGACTTAAAATTAATTGAAGATTTGAAAGGTAAAATGAAACCAGATGGATGAGTATATTTAAAAGATAACCCCATAGTAATACCCTCTAGTTTGACATGGCCCATAGTTCTTACAGAACACAATAAAACGCACTGGGGAGCTGGCACACTGCATAAGAGCCCGAGTCAGACATTAGTGGGACGATATGATAAAACAAGTAACTCAACAATGTAGCATTTGCTTACACAATAACCCCAATACCAAGAATAGAATAAAATTTGGAATAATCGGTAAAGGAAATTATTTGGGGCAACAGTGGCAAATTGATTTTTCAGAACTCCCTAGAAAAGGGGGGTATCATTATTTACTGGTTCTGACTGACACGTTTTCAGGAAGGCCTGAAGCCTTTCCCTGTCGAACAACCAAAGCAAGAGAAGTGGTTAAAGTCTTGTTAAATGAAATAATACCATGCTTTGGGATTCTAGTAGCAATGTCTTCTGATAGAGTTTCACATTTTTGTGCACAAGTGGTAGAACAGATAAGTAAGATTCTAAAGATAGATTGGCAACTGCATACTCCTTATAGACCACAGGCAAGTGGACAGGTAGAAAAAATGAACCATTTAATTAAACAATAAACAGCTAAAATTGGATAAGAAGCTAATTTGTCATGGCCTCAATCCCTCCCTTTAGCATTACTTGGAATTAGAGTTAAACCTAGAATAAAAGGAAATTTGAGTCCCTTCAAAATGTTATATGGAAGGCCATAGCAATTTCTATTTAGTGGAGAGGACCTAACGCAGTTAGGATCAGAATATTTATATGCTTATATAACTGAACTTCAGAAACAATTAAATAAAGTACATACATTTGTTTTAGGGACCAGGGCTAGAGGGATGGATCAACCAATCCACCCCTTTAAGCTCGGGGATTATATATATATAAAGACTTTTTCAGGACAACCCGTGCAGGAAAAATGGAAGGAAAGTGGATGGGACCACACCAAGTATTACTGACAACACACACCGCCATTAAGATTAAGAAGCAAGCAGCTTGGATCCACAATTCAAGGGTGAAGAAGGCCCCGGCGAGGATATGGACCACCACTCCAATTGGACCAACAAAATTACGGTTTTCCAGATCCTAATGATTGCAGGGGTGCGGTTCTCGGATTTGGGGTGGGCAACTTGGGATGAGAACTTACACCTGACCTTAATACAAACAATTTCTCAAGTAACTAATAAGACGAACTGTTGGGTATGCACCCATCTGCCACAGCATGGGAATAAGGGTGTATCGTAACCCTTACCCAAACCCTAACCCTAACCCTTACCCCAACCCTTACCCTGACCCTTACATTAACCCTAACCCTACCCCTATCCCTAACCCTAACCCAAACCCTTACTCTAACCCTAAGCCTTATCCTAAACCTTAAACTTAATCTTATCTTTAACCTTACCCTTAAACTAATACATACCCTTACGTTTCCCTTACCCTAACCCAAACCCTAACCGTAACACTAACCCTAACACTAACCCTAAACCTAACCCTAACCCTAACCCTAACCCTAACCCTAACCCTAACCCTAACCCTAACCCTAACTCTAAGAGAACCCTAACCCTAACCATAAGAGAACCCTAAACGTAACCCGAACCCTAACCGTAACCCTAACCCTAACCGTAACACTAACCCTAACACTAACCACTTATCCTTATCCATACAACTTACGCTTACCCTAACACTTAACCTTAACCTAACCCTAACCCTAAACCTTACCTGAACCCTTACTCTGACCCTTACATTAACCCTTACCCTAAAACTTACACTTAACCTTAACCTTACCCTTAACCTTAACCTAATACTTACCCTTACGTTTCCCGCACCCTAACCCTAAAATTAACCCTAACCATTACCCCAACACTTACCCTTACCCTAACCCTTACCCTTACCATAACCCATACTCTAACACATACCTCTACCCGTACCCGTACCCTTACGGTAACCCTTACCCTTACGGTAACCCTTACACTTATCGTAACCCTTACCCTTACCGTTACCGTTACCGTGGCCCTTACCCTTTTACCCTTACCCTTACCCTTACCCTTACCCTTACCCTTACCCTTACCCTTACCCTAACCCTAAACCTTACCCTTATCCTAACACTTACCCTTACCGTAAACCTTACCCTTTCTGCTACATTTACCCTTAGCCTAAATCTAAACCTTACACTTACCCTTAGCCTAACCCTCACCCTTACCATTACCCATACCCTTATTCTTACCCTTTCCCGAACCCTTACCTTTACACTTACGGTTACCATTAACCTTACCCTTACCCTAACACTTATCCTTAACCTAACCCTTACCCTAAACCTTACCCCAACCCTTACCCTGACCCTTACATTAACCCTAACCCTTACCCTAAACCTTACCCTTAATCTTAACCTTAACCTTACCCTTAACATTAACCTAATACTTATGCATACGTTTTCCTGACTTTAACCCTAAAACTAACCCTAACCATAACCCTAACACCTAACCTTACCCTAACCCTAACCCTAACCCTTTCTCTTACACTTACCCTGACCTGTACTCTTACACTTACCCTTACCCTTATACTCACCCTAATTCTTACCCACACCCTAACACATATTTGTACCCTTAACCTTACCTTTACCCTTAACCTTACCCTCACCCTTACACTATCCGTTACCCTTACGCTTACCCTTAACATAAACCTTACCCTTGACCTTACCCTTACCATAAGCCATACAACAACACTTACATGTACACTTACGCTTGCACTTACCCTAGCAATTACTCGTACAATTACCCTTAACCTTACTATTAAGCTAACCCTAAACCTTACCCTTATCCTAACACTTACCCTTATCTTAAACCTTACCCTTTCTGCTACAATTACCCTTTGCCTAATTCTAAACCTTACCCGAACCCTCACCCTTACCTAAATCTAACCATTACCCTAACCCCTCACCCTTACAATATACATATTTTTACCCTTTACCTAAACCTTTTACTCCAACCCTTACCTTGACCCTTACATTAACCCTAATCCTTACACTAAACCTTACACTTACTCTTAACCTTAAACTTAGCTGTAACCTAATACTTACTCTTACGTTTCCCTCACCCTAACCCTAAAATTAACCCTAACCATTACCCTAACACTTACCCTTACCCTAACCCTTACTCAAACCCTTACAATGACCCGTACTTTTACACATACCCTTACACTTACCCTTACTCTTAAACTTACACTAACCCTTACCCTTAACTAAATCTAACCCTTACACTAAACATCATCCTTACCCTTACCATTATCCCTTCTCTTACCCTTATCCTAAACATTTCCCAAACCCTTACCCTTACATTAAACCTAACCCTTACCATAACTCTTAACCTTATCCTTAAACTTAACCTAATACTTACCCTTATGTTTCCCTCACCCTAAACCTAAAATTAGCCTAACCATTACCCTAACACTTACCCTTACTCTAACCCTTATCCTCAACTTAAGTGTAAGTGTTAGGATAACGGTAACCTTAAGGATGACCCTTAAGCTTATCCTTAATGTTTATGGTTAGGTTAAGGGTAATTGTACGAGTAATTGCTAGGATAAGTGTAAGCGTAAGTGTACATGTAAGTGTTGATGTATGGCTTATGATAAGGGTAAGGTTTATGTTAAGGGAAAGCGTAAGAGTAATGGATAGAATAAGGGTAAGTGTAACGGTTAAGTGTTAGGGTAATGGTTAGGGTTAATTTTAGGATTAGGGTGAGAAAAATGTAAGGTTAAGTACTAGCTTAAGGTTAAGTGTAAGGTTAAGGTTAAGATTAAGTGTAAGGTTTAGGTTAA
Source organism: Aythya marila (assembly GCF_965140915.1). NCBI lineage: Eukaryota > Metazoa > Chordata > Aves > Anseriformes > Anatidae > Aythya > Aythya marila. The sequence continues at coordinate 527,563 of NW_028137780.1, forward strand.
GGGTAAGGCTTCAGGGAAGGGGTAAAGTTCAGGGAAAGGTTTGGGGTAAGGTTTAGGGTTAGGTTCAGCTTAAGGGTAAGGGTTGGGGTAAGGTTAAGGGTATGGATAAGGATAAGGGTAAGGGTAAGGGTTAGCGTAAGGGTAAGATTAATGGTAAGGTTTATGTTAAGGGTAAGCGTAAGGGTAACGGATAGAGTAAGGGTAAGGGTACAAATATGTGTTAGGGTATGGGTTATGGTATGGGTAAGAGTTAGGGTAATGTAAGGGTAAGGGTGAGTGTAAGGGTATGGGTCAAGGTAAGGGTAAGAGTAAGGGTTAGGGTTAGGGTAAGGGTAAGTGTTAGAATAATGGTTAGGGTTAATTTTAGGGTTAGGGTGAGGGAAACGTAAGGGTAAGTATAGGGTTAAGGTAAGGGTAAGTGTAAGGTTTAGATTTAGGCTAAGGGTAAGTGTAGCAGAAAGGGTAAGGTTTACTGTAAGGTTTAAGGTTTCGGCTTAGGTTAAGGGTAAGGGTAAGAGTAAGGGTAATTGTACGAGTAATTGCTAGGGTAAGTGTACATGTAAGTGTACATGTAAGTGTTGTTGTATGGCTTATGGTAAGGGTAAGGTCAAGGGTAAGGTTTATGTTAAGGGTAAGCGTAAGGGTAAGGGATAGAGTAAGGGTAATGGTAAGGTTAAGGGTAACGGTAAGGTTAAGGGTACAAATATGTTTTAGGGTATGGGTTATGGTATGGGTAAGAATTAGGGTGAGTATAAGGGTAAGGGTAAGTGTAAGGGTACAGGTCAGGGTAAGGGTTAGAGTAAGGGTTAGGGTTAGGGTTAGGGTAAGGTTAAGTGTTAGGGTAATGGTTAGGGTTAGTTTTAGGGTTAAAGTCAGGAAAACGTATGCGTAAGTATTAGGTTAATGTTAAGGGTAAGGTTAAGGTTAAGAGTAAGTGTAAGGTTTAGGGTAAGGGTTTGGGTTAATGTAAGGGTCAGGGTAAGGGTTGGGGTAAGGTTTAGGGTAAGGGTTAGGTTAAGGATAAGTGTTAGGGTAAGGGTAAGGTTAATGGTAACCATAAGTGTAAAGGTAAGGGTTCGGGAAAGGGTAAGAATAAGGGTATGGGTAATGGTAAGGGTGAGGGTTAGGCTAAGGGTAAGTGTAAGGTTTAGATTTACGCTAAGGGTAAATGTAGCAGAAAGGGTAAGGTTTACGGTAAGGGTAAGTGTTAGGATAAGGGTAAGCTTTAAGGTTAGGTTAAGGGTAAGGTATAGGGTAAGGGTAAGGGTAAGGGTAAGGGTAAGGGTAAGGGTAAGGGTAAGGGTAAGGGTAAGGGTAAGGGTAAGTGTTACGGTAAGGGTAAGGGTTACCGTAAGGGTATGGGTACGGGTAGAGGTATGTGTTAGAGTATGGGTTATGGTAAGGGTAAGGGTTAGGGTAAGGGTAAGTGTTGGGGTAAGGGTTAGAGTTAATTTTAGGGTTAGGGTGCGGGAAACGTAAGGGTAAGTATTAGGTTAAGGTTAAGGGTAAAGTTAAGGTTAAGTGTAAGTTTTAGGGTAAGGGTTAATGTAAGGGTCAGGGTAAGGGTTCAGGTAAGGTTTAGGGTTAGGGTTAGGTTAAGGTTAAGTGTTAGGGTAAGCGTAAGTTGTATGGATAAGGATAAGTGTAAGGAATAGGGTAAGGGTAAGTGTTAGGGTAAGGGTAAGATTAATGGTAACCGTAAGTGTTAGGGTAAGGGTAAGAGTAAGGGGAAGGGGAAGGGGAAGGGGAAGGGGAAGGGGAAGGGGAAGGGGAAGGGGAAGGGGAAGGGGAAGGGGAAGGGGAAGGGGAAGGGGAAGGGGAAGGGGAAGGGGAAGGGGAAGTCTAAGGGTCCGGGTCAGGGTAAAAGTTAGAGTAAGGGTTAGGGTTAGGGTTCGGTAAGGATAAGTGTTAGGGTAATGGTTACAGTTAATTTTAGGGTTATGATGAGGGAAACGTAAGGGTATGTATTAGTTTAAGGGTAAGGTTAAAGTTAAGATTAAGTGTAAGGTTTAGGTTAAGGGTTAAGGTTAGAGTAAGGGTTAGGGTTAGGGTTAGGGTTAGGGTTAGGGTTAGGGTTAGGGTTAGGGTTAGGGTTTAGGGTTAGGGTTAGGGTTAGGGTTAGGGTTAGGGTTAGGGTAAGGGTTAGGGTTAATGTAAGGGTAAGGGTTGGGGTAAGGTTTAGGTTAAGGGTAAAAGTAAGTATAATGGTAAGGGTAAGAGTGAAGGTTAGGGTAATGGTTAGATTAGGTAAGGGTGAGGGTTAGGGTAAGATTTAGAATTAGGCAAAGGGTAAGTGTAGCAGAAAGGGTAAGGTTTAGGATAAGGGTAAGTGTTAGGATAAGGGTAAGGTTTAGGGTTAGCTTAATAGTAAGGTTAAGGGTAATTGTACGAGTAATTGCTAGGGTAAGTACAAGCGTAAGTGCACATGTAAGTGTTGTTGTATGGCTTATGATAAGGGTTAGGTTAAGGTTAAGGTTTATGTTAAGTGTAAGTGTAAGTGTAAGGGTAACGGAGACAGTAAAGGTAAGGGTAAGGGTAAGGGGAACGGTTAGGTTAAGGCTACAAGTACGTGTTAGGGTATGGGTTATGCTAAGGGAAAGGCTTAGGGTAAGGGTACGGGTCAGGGTAAGGGTTAGAGTAAGGGTTAGAGATTACGGTTAGGGTTAGGGTAAGGGTAAGTGTTAGGGTAATGGTTAGGGTTAATTTTAGGGTTAGGGTGAGGGAAACGTAAGGGTAAGTATTAGGTTAATGTTAAGGGTAAGGTTACGGTTAAGAGTAAGTGTAAGTTTTAGGGTAAGGGTTAGGGTTAATGTAAGGGTCAGGGTAAGGGCTGGGATAAGGTTTAGGGTTAGGGTTAGGTTAAGGGTAAGGATTAGGGTAAGGGTAAGGGCATGGATAAGGATAAGTGTAAGTGTTAGGGTAAGGGTAATGTTAAAGGTAACAGTAAGTGTAAGGAGAAGGGTTAGGGTAAGGGTAAGAGAAAGGGTATTGGTAATGATAAGGGTGAGAGTTACAGTAAGGGTAAGATTTAAAGTAATGTTTAGTAAGATTTAAAGTAAGGTTTAGATTTAGGCTAAGGGTAAATGTAGCAGAAAGGGTAAGGTTTACTGTAAGGTTTAAGGTTTCGGCTTAGGTTAAGGGTAAGGGTAAGGGTAAGGGTAATTGTACTAGGAATTGCTAGGGTAAGTGTAAGCGTAAGTGTACATGTAAGTGTTGTTGTATGGCTTATGGTAAGGGTAAGGTCAAAAGTAAGGTTTATGTAAAGAGTAAGCTTAAGGGTAACGGATAGAGTAAGGGTAAGGGTAAGGTTAAGGGTAACGGTAAGGTTAAGGGTACAAATATGTGTTAGGGTATGGGTTATGGTATGGGTAAGAATTAGGGTAAGTAAAAGGGTAAGGGTAAGGGTAAGTGTAAGGGTACGGGTCAGGGTAAGGGTTAGAGTAAGGGTTAG
>NW_028137779.1:0-10275 GCF_965140915.1 Aythya marila
GGGTTTGGGGGGGGGAATTGGGGTTTTTTGGGGGGAAAGGGCTTTTTTTTGGAGCTCTTCATGACAGAGACCAGGCCCCAACATCTCCATGTCCCCCAGACCCCTCAAACCTCCCCAAAACACCCCAAAATCCCCCAATAACCCCTTGAATACCTCCCCAAGACCCCAATAAACTCCTCAGGACCCCCAAAATTAACCAAAAACCCCATTTTTTTTTAATTTCCCCCCCCCAGAGCTGTTTGTGAGGGAGCTCAGGCCCCAACATCTCCGTGTCTCCCAGCCCCCGAAAACCCTCCAAAAACCCCTCAAAACCCCCGAATAACTCCCCCAAAACCCCAATAAACTCCCCCAGGACCCTCTGAGGACACCAAAAAAAGCTAAAAACCCCAATTTTTTTTTTTTTTTGCCCCCCCCCAGAGCTGTTTGTGACGGAGCACGCCCACGTGCGCATGCTGCGGGTGCTGCTGGAGCTCTTCTACCAGCCCCCAATAACCCCCCCAAAACCCCTCAAAACCCCCCAATAACCCCTTGAATACCTCCGTAAGACCCCAATGTCCTCCCCCAGACCCCAATAATTCCCCAGAGCCCCCAAAAAACCCAAAACCCCCCAAATTTTGTGTCTCCCCCCCTCAGAGCTCTTCATGACAGAGACCAGGCCCCAACATTTCCATGTCCCCCAGACCCCTCAAAACCCCCACAAAAGCCCCTCAAAAACCCTCAGAACCCCTCAAAAACCCCTTGAATACCTCCATAAGACCCCAATAAACTCCTCAGGACCCCAAAATTAACCAAAAAGACACATTTTTTTTTAATTTTTCCCCCCCTAGAGCTGTTTGTGAGGGAACTCAGGCCCCAACATCTCCGTGTCTCCCAGCCCCCTGAAACCTCCCCAAAACCACCCCAAAACCCCCAATAACCCCCAAATAACACCTCCAAGACCCCAATAAACTCCTCAGGACACCCAAAAAAAGCTAAAAACCCCAAATTTTTAATTTTTTGCCCCCCCCCAGAGCTGTTTGTGACGGAGCACGCCCACGTGCGCATGCTGCGGGTGCTGCTGGAGCTCTTCTACCAGCCCCCAATAACCCCCCTCAAAACACCCCAAAACCCCTCAAAACTCCCCAATAACCCCCCAAAGACCCCCATAATCCCCTCAGGACCCCTCCCAGACCCCAATAACCCCCCACAAAAACCCAAAACCCCCAAAATTTTTAATTTTCCCCCCTCAGAGTTGTTTATGAGGGAACTCAGGCCCCACCACCACCATGTCCCGTAGCCCCCCAAAATCCCCTCAAAATCCCCTCAAAATCCCCTCAAAACCCCTCAAAACCCCCCAATAACCCCTTGAATACCTCCGTAAGACCCCAATAAACTCCTCAGGACCCCCAAAATTAACCAAAAACCCCATTTTTTTTTAATTTCCCCCCCCCCAGAGCTGTTTGTGAGGGAGCTCAGGCCCCAACACCCCCAACATCTCCATGTCCCCCAGACCCCTCCAACCCCCCCCAAAACCCCTCAAAACCCCCCAATAACCCCTTGAATACCTCCCCAAGACCCCAATAAACTCCTCAGGACCCCCAAAATTAACCAAAAACCCCATTTTTTTTTAATTTCCCCCCCCCAGAGCTGTTTGTGAGGGAGCTCAGGCCCCAACATCTCCGTGTCTCCCAGCCCCCTGAAACCTCCCCAAAACCACCCCAAAACCCCCAATAACCCCCAAATAACACCTCCAAGACCCCAATAAACTCCTCAGGACACCCCAAAAAAACCCTAAAAACCCCAAATTTTTATTTTTTCCCCCAAAGAGCTGTTTGTGATGGAGCACGCCCACGTGCGCATGCTGCGGGTGCTGCTGGAGCTCTTCTACCAGCCCCCAATAAGCCCCCCAAACCTCCCCAAAACCCCCCCAAAACACCAATAACTCCCCCAAAGACCCCCATAATCCCCTCAGGACCCCTCCCAGACCCCAAAACACCCCACAAAAACCCAAAACACCCAAAATTTTTAATTTTTCCCCCTCAGAGCTCTTCATGACAGAGCTCAGGCCCCAACATCTCCATGTCCCCCAGACCCCTCAAAACTCCCTCAAAACCCCTCAAATCCCCCTGATAACCTCCAAATAACCCTTCTAAGACCCCAATAAACTCCTCAGGACCCCAAAATTAACCAAAAAGACACTTTTTAAAAAAATTTCCCCCCCCAGAGCTGTTCGTGACAGAGCTCAGGCCCCACCACCACCATGTCCCGTAGCCCCTCAAAAGCCCCCAGATCCCCCAATAATCCCAAAATAACCCCTCCAAGACCCCCGTAACCCCTTCAGGACCCTCTGAGGACACCAAAAAAAGCTAAAAACCCAATTTTTTTTATTTTTTCCCCCCAAGAGCTGTTTGTGACGGAGCACGCCCACGTGCGCATGCTGCGGGTGCTGCTGGAGCTCTTCTACCAGCCCATGCTGCGCGAGGCTTTCTTCGACGAGCACGAGCTCTCCAACATCTTCCCCAGCCTCGAAGACCTCGTCGAGGTCCACAGTGAGCCCCCCCCAGGGGTCCCGGGCTGGGTTTTGGGGTGATTTCGGCCGGTTTTGGGGTCGCTAATCGCCCCCCTCCCAGCGGCCTTCCTGGAGAGCCTGAAGCGGCGGCGGGAGGAGAGCGACTTCGTCATCGGCAGGATCGGGGACCTGCTGCTGGCCAGGGTGGGTGTTTTTTGGGGGGGATTTGGGGGTTTTTGGGGTCTTTTGGGTCTTATTGGGGTCTTACGGGGGTCCTGGGGAGAAATTGTGGGGTTTTGGGGCGGTTTTGGGGCAGTTTTGGGGGTTACAGGGGGCCTAGGTCCTGTGGTCAGGCTGCTGTTGGCCATCACTTATAGGGTGGTCACAGAGAGGTTTTGGGGGGGTTTGGGGTTTTTTTGGGGGTCCTGAGGGGGTTATTGGGGTCTTGAGGGGGTTATTGGGGTCTTATGGGGGTCTTACGGGGGTCCTGGGGGAGTTTTGGGGGGATTTGTGGGTTTTTTGGGGCAGATTTGGGGTGGCGGGAGGAGAGCGGCTTCGTCATCGGCAGGATCGGGGACCTGCTGCTGGCCAGGGTGGGCGTTTTTTGGGGGGGATTTGGGGGTTTTGGGGGTCTTTTGGGTCTTATGGGGGTCTTACGGGGGTCCTGGGGAGAAATTGTGGGGTTTTGGGGCGGTTTGGGGGCAGTTTTGGGGAGCTTTTGGGGGCTTAGGTCCTGTGGTCAGGCTGCTGTTGGCCATCACTTATAGGGTGGTCACAGAGGGGTCTTGAGGGTTTTTTGGGGGGGATTTGGGGCTTTTTGGGGTCTTTTGGGTCTTATGGGGGTCTTATTGGGGTCTTATGGGGGTCCTGGGGGCATTTTGGGGCGAATTGTGGGGGTTTTGGGGCGTTTTGGGCGGGTTATGGGGGGTCCGAGCCTCATGGTTGGGCTGGAATTGGGCATCCAGGTGAGGGTTTGGGGGGTCCTGGGGGGGTCTTGGTGGCGGCTGTGCCCATCCCATGTGTGTCACATGCCTGTAACACACATGTAACACACATGTAACACGCATGTAACATGTATGTGCATGCCTGGAGTGTGCTGAGCACCATATACGTGTGTCATATGTACCTCATGTGTGTCCCACGAGCATCCTACATGTCCCATGCATGTCCCACGTATGTCCCATGTATGTCACACGTATGTAACACGCATGTAACACACATGTGACACGTATATGATGTGTGTGTGCATGCCTTGAGCGTGCTAAGCACCATGCACGTGCATCATATGTACCCCATGTGTGTCCCACGAGCGTCCTACATGTCCCATGCATGTCCCACGTATGTCCCATGCATGTAACACATATGTAACACACATGTAACACACATGTAACACGTATGTGATGTGTGTGTGCATGCCTTGAGTGTGCTGAGCACCATATAAGTGTGTCATATGCATCCCATGTGTGTCCCACCTGCATCATACATGTCCCATGCATGTCCCACGTATGTCCCATGCATGTAACACATATGTAACACACATGTAACATGCATGTAAGATGTATGTGCATGCTTAGGGCGTGCTATGAGCACCCTACATGTGCCATACCCACCTTCTGCCTGCACCACGAGCGTCCTACACATCCCATGTGTATCCCATGTATGTCCCATGTATGTCACATGCATGTAACACGTATGTAACACGCGTGTCCCAGTTCGCAGGCGCCGAGGGCCGCTGGTTCCGTAAGATCTCGGCGCGTTTCTGCAGCCGGCAGCCCTTCGCCCTGGAGCAGCTCAAGGCCAAGCAGCGCAAGGACGCCCGCTTCTGCCAGTTCGTGCAGGTCGGGGGGGGCCCCAAAAACACCCCCGGGGGGGTCCCCGAAATCCTCGGGGGGTCCCCGAAATCCTCAGGGGGTCCCCGAAACTCTCAGGGGGTCCCCAAAGTCCTCAGGGGGTCCCCAAAACCTCCAGGGTCCCCCCAATGCCACCAGGTCCCCCCCATGTCCCCAGGGTCCCCTCATTTTTGGGGTGCCCCCGAGGTCCCCAAAACCCCCAGGGGGTCCCCAAAATCCTCAGGGGGTCCCCGAAACCCCCAGGGGGTCCCCAAAACCCCCAGGGTCCCCCCAGTGCCACCAGGGGGTCCCCAATGTCACCAGGGGGTCCCAAAAGCCCCAGGGGGTCCTCAGGATCCCCGGGGTCCCCCCAATATGTTGGGGGTCTCCAAGGTCCTCGGGGGGTCCCCAAAATCTTCAGGGGGTCCCCAAAATCCTCAGGGGGTCCCCGAAACCCCCAGGGGGTCCCTAAAATCCTCAGGGGGTCCCCAATGCCACCAGGGGGTCCCCAGTGTCACCAGGGGGTCCCAAAAGCCCCAGGGGGTCTCCAAGGTCTCCAGGGGGTCCTCAGGGTCCCCCCAATATTTTGGGGGTCTCCAAGGTCCTCAGGGGGTCTCCAAAATCCTCGGGGGGTCCCCAAAACCCCCAGGGGGTCCCCGAAACCCCCAGGGTCCCCCCAGTGCCACCAGGGGGTCCCCAAAGTCCCCAGGGTCTCCCCACCCTTTTTGGGGTCCCCCAGTGTCCCCAAACGTCCCCAAACGTCCCCAAACGTCCCCAAAAGTTTCCGAATGTCGCCAAAAGTTTCCGAATGTCCCCAAATGTCCCTAATTGTCCCCAAAATGTCCCCGCAGGAGGCGGAGAGCCAGGCGCGGTGCCGGCGGCTGCAGCTGAAGGACATCATCCCCATCGAGATGCAGCGGCTCACCAAGTACCCCCTGCTGCTGCAAAGCATCACCGCCTGCACCGGTGGGGACACCCCGAAAACACCCCAAAAATCCCCTAAATTCCCCCAAAATCCCCAAATCCCAGAAAATCCCCAAAAATCCAAAAAAATCCCTGTAAATCCCTGAAAATCCCATCAAAATCCACCCAAATCGCCCCAAAATACGCAGAACATACCCCCAAATACCCCCAAATCCCAAAAAATACCCCCAAAATACCCAGAAAATACCCCAAAATACCCCCAAATACCCCCAAATACCCCCAAATCCCCCAAAATACCCCCAAAATCCCCTGAAATCCCTGCCAGATACCCCCAAAATGCCCCAAAATACCCCAAAATCTCACCCAAATCCCCCCAAATCCCCCCAAAATGCCCCAAAATACATCCAAATACCCCCAAAATCCCCCAAACCTACCCCAAAATGTCCCAAAATACCCCCTAAATACACCCAAATTGCCCCATATCCACCCAAAAACCACAAAAAAACACCCAAAATACCCCAAAATCCCCCCAACTACACAAAAATCACAAACGAACACCCCCAAAATGTCCTAAAATACCCCAAAAATACACTAAAATACCCCGAAATGCCCCCAAAATACCGCAAAAAAACAAAATAAATCCCCACCAAATACCCCCAAAATGCCCCCAAATGACCCCAAACATTCCTAAAAGTCCCCAAAATGTCCCAAAATGATCCAAAATGTCCCCAAATGTCCCCAAATGTCCCCAAAATGTCCATCAATGTCCCCAAGGTATCCATAAATCACCCCAAAATGACCCAAAATGGCCCCAAAAGACCCAAAATGACCCCCAAATGACCCCAAATGACCCAAATGTCCCCCAAAATGTCTCAAAATGTCCCGAAATGACCCAAAATGACCCCAAACGTCCCCAAATGTCCCTAAATATCCCCCAAAGTGTCCCAAAATGTCCCCAAATCTCCCCCAAATGCCCCCAAATTACCCAAAATGACCCCAAAAGACCCAAAACGACCCAAAATGCCCCCAAACTTCCCCCTGTCCCCACCACCCCGTATCCCCAAATTTCCCCCCAACGCCCCCACCCCCTCACTCCTCCCACTCCCCCCTTCCCCCCAAAGTCCCCAAATTGCCCCAAATTGCCCAAAATTGCCCAAAATTACCCCAAATCTCGCTGCCCCCCCCCCCCAGAGGCGGCGGCGGAGCGGGCGCAGGTGGAGCAGGCGGCCGAGTGCTGCCGCCAGATCCTCAACCACGTCAACCAGGAGGTGCGCGACATGGAGAGCCTCATGGTGAGCCAAAATCCCCCGAATTCACCCCAAAACCACCCCCAGAACCCCCCCAAACCCCCCCCAAAAACCCCGACTCCCCCCGGACTCCCCAAATCCCCAAAAACCCCCGAAAACGCCCCAAATCTCCCCAAAATCTCCCTGACTCCCCCTGAGGTGTCTGACATGGAGAGCCTCATGGGGAGCCAAAATCCCCCCAATTCACCCCAAAACCACCCCCAGAACCCCCCCAAACCCCCCCCAAAAAAACCCCAAAAAACTGGGTCCCCCCAACCCCCCCCGACCCCAAAATCTCCCCAAATCTCCCCAAAATGCCCCCATGAGGTGTGTGACATTGAGAGCCTCATGGGGAGCCAAAATCCCCTGAATTCACCCCAAAACCACCCCCAGAACCCCCCCAAATCCCCCCCAAAAAAACCCAACCCCCCCCGGACTCCCCAAACCCCCCAAAACCCCCAAAACGCCCCAAATCTCCCCAAAATCCCCCTGACTCTCCATGAGGTTTGTGACATGGAGAGCCTCATGGTGAGCCAAAATCCCCCGAATTCACCCCAAAACCACCCCCAGAACCCCCCCAACCCCCCCCCAAAACCCCCCAAAAAAACTGGGTCCCCCCAACCCCCCCCGACCCCAAAATCTCCACAAATGTCCCCAAAATGCCCCCGACTCCCCCTGAGGTGTGTGACATGGAGAGCCTCATGGGGAGCCAAAATCCCCCCAATTCACCCCAAAATCACCCCCAGAACCCCCCCAAACCCCCCCCAAAAGCCCCCAAAAAAACTGGGTCCCCCCAACCCCCCCCGACCCCAAAATCTCCCCAAATGTCCCCAAAATGCCCCTGACTCCCCATGAGGTGTCTGACATGGAGAGCCTCATGGGGAGCCAAAATCCCCCCAATTCACCCCAAAACCACCCCCAGAACCCCCCCAAACCCCCCCCCAAAAACCCCGACCCCCCCCGGACTCCCCAAACCCCCAAAACCCCCGAAAACGCCCCAAATCTCCCCAAAATGCCCCTGACTCCCCCTGAGGTGTGACATGGAGAGCCTCATGGGGAGCCAAAATCCCCCAAATTCACCCCAAAACCACCCCCGGAACCCCCCCAAACCCCCCCCAAAACCCCCCAGGACCCCCCCCAAGCCATCCTGCCCCCCCCTAGACCCCCCCAAACCCCCCCCAAATCCTCCCCCAGGACCCCCCCAGGACCCCCCAGGACCCCCCCAGACCCCCCTTGGACCCCCCCGAGGACCCCCCCACACCCCCCCAACCCCCCCCATAACCCCCCAGCCCCCCCAAACCCCCCCAAAACCCCCCAGGACCCCCCCAGAACCCCCCTGGGACCCCCCCCACCCCCCCAAGACCCCCCATGACCCCCCCAGCCCCCCCCAGGACCCCCCCAATCCCCCCCCAACCCCCCCCATATCCCCCCATGACCCCCCCCCAACCCCCCACACCCCCCCCATAACCCCCCAAGACCCCCCCAAACCCCCCCAGGACCCCCCCAGCCCCCCAGGACCCCCCCTGACCCCCCCAATTTGTGCCCCCCCCCCCCAGAAGCTGAAGGATTACCAGCGCCGCCTCGACCTCTCCAGCCTGAAGCAGAGCGACCCCAACATCGCCCAGTTCAGGGTGCTGTGGGGCAGGATCTATGGGGCAGGATGTGGGGGCAGGATGTGTGGGGCGGGGATCTATGGGGCAGGAGCTATGGGGCAGGGTGTGGGGCAGGGTGTGGGGGCAGGATGTGTGGGGCTGGGAGCTGTGGGGCAGGATCTATGGGGCAGGATGTGTGGGGTGGGATGTGTGGGGCTGGGGGGAGCTGTGGGGCAGGGGGTAGGGATGTGTGGGGCTGGGATCTGTGGGGCAGGAGCTATGGGGCAGGGTGTGGGGCAGGGATCTATGGGGCAGGAAGTGTGGGGCAGGGTGTGTGGGGCTGGGGGGAGCTATGGGGCAGGAGCTATGGGGCAGGGATCTATGGGGCAGAGATCTGTGGGGCGGGATGTGTGAGGCGGGGATCTATGGGGCAGGAGCTATGGGGCTGGGATCTATGGGGTGGGATGTGTGGGGCTGGGGGGAGCTATGGGGCTGGGATCTGTGGGGCTGGGGGAATCTATGGGGCAGGAGCTATGGGGCAGGGAGCTATGGGGCAGGGGGTAGGGATGTGTGGGGCTGGGATCTGTGGGGCAGGATCTATGGGGCGGGATCTATGGGGCAGGGATCTGTGGGGCAGGAGCTATGGGGCAGGATCTGTGGGGCAGGAGATCTATGGGGCAGGATCTATGGGGCAGGATTTGTGAGTCAGGATCTCTGGGTCTGGGATCTATGGGGCAGAGGATCTGTGGGGCAGGGATGTGTGGGGTGGAATCTATGGGGCAGAATCTATTGGGCAGAATCTATGGGTCAGGATCCATGGGGCAGGATCTGTGGGTCAGGATCTATGGGGCTGGTATCTATGGGTCAGGATCTATGGGGCAGGGGAAGTGTGGGACTGGGAATCTATGGGGCTGGGATCTCTGGGTCCGGGATCTATGGGGCGGGATGTGTGGGTCAGGATCTATGGGGCTGGGATGTGTGGGTCAGGATCTATGGGGCAGGGGATCTGTGGGTCAGGATCTATGGGTCAGGATCTGTGGGTCAGGATCTATGGGGCAGGGGATCTATGGGTCAGGATCTGTGGGTCAGGATCTCTGGGTCTGGGATCTATGGGGCAGGGATCTGTGGGTCAGGATCTATGGGGCTGGGATCTGTGGGTCAGGATCTATGGGGCTGGGATGCGTGGGGCAGGATCTATGGGGCAGGGATGTGTGGGTCAGTGACCCCCCCCTGCCCCCCCCAGCACACCGACCTCACCAAGCGCACGCTGGTGCACGAGGGGCCGCTCACCTGGCGCGTCGCCCGCGACAAGGCCGTGGGTCAGCACCCGGGGGACCCCCCCCAAAAAATGGGACCCCCCCCCAAACGAGACCCCCCCCCCGCAAAAATGGGACCCCCCCCCAAACCTGGGACCCCCCCCAAAAATCCGGGATCCCCCCCAAAACCCCAGGACCCCCCCCAGACCTGGGGCCCAATTCCCCCCTCACCCCCCAACCACCCCCAAACCCCCCAACCCCCCCCCAAATTTACCCAGGACCCCCCCAGGCCCCCCCCCAATTAATTTCTGCCCCCCCCCATTTTTTGTGCCCCCCCCAGAGCCTCAAATATGACATATTGATGCCCCTACACCCCCCTTTCACCCCATATAACCCCCCCATAACCCCCCCAAATGACCCCAAATCCCCCCAAAATTTATCCGTGACCCCCCCAGGCCCCCCCCCAATTAATTTCTGCCCCCCCCCCATTTTTGTGCCCCCCCCAGAGCCTCAAATATGACACCCAGGTGCTCCTTCATCCCCCTTTGACCCCATATAACCCCCCCAAATCCCCCCCAAAACCCCCCAAATCCCCCCTAAATGACCTCATACCCCCCCCAAATTTATTCAGGACCCCCCCAGGCCCCCCCCCAATTAATTTCTGCCCCCCCCCATTTTTGTGCCCCCCAGAGCCTCAAATATGACATATTGATGCCCCTACACCCCCCTTTCACCCCATATAACCCCCCATAACCCCCCCAAATCCCCCCCAAATCCCCCCCAAACCCCCCAGGACCCCCCCCAAATTAACTCAGGCCCCCCCCCAGTTAATTTCTGCCCCCCCCCATTTATTGTGCCCCCCCTCAAGGCTAAAACATGACATGATGATGCTCCATCACC